>NC_056729.1:882128530-882250148 GCF_019279795.1 Protopterus annectens
TTCTTTTTTCTAGCTACCTTACCAACAGGCTCGAGTCTGTCAGATGGCATACTTCTTGCTCCCCCTTCCTATCTATCCAAACGGGTGACTCTCAAGGCTCTATTCTATGGCCTCTTCTTTTTAATATCTTTATTAACAACTCCTCTCTTATACAATATTCTGACTACTCTACTCTCATTTCCTTCTCTGACAACATCACTGAACTTCACTCTTACCCAAACCTCATGCCTTGCTATTGAAAGATAGCTTACAGAAAACCAACTCATCTTAACCCCCCCCCAAAAAAAACCCTTCTAGTTCTCCCAAATTCACTCTCCCATCACAAAACCACATTCGATATCTCATCTCTCGACATCATCATCAAAGTAAAATCTTTCACTTAGCTTCTTGGTACCATAATTGATGACCAACTATTTACTTATTTATTTATTGCATTTGTTGACCAGGAAAGTTCACTGGGCCTAGAAACAGGCCATTTTCAGTGGAGGCCCGGGGAGAAAAGCTCCACAATGTTACATAGAAAGCAATTAAAAACAATTAAAGACAATGTAGATACATGGTAAAATTGTATACAAAATTACAAGTGTAAACTCACAAATATGACAATGATATCATACATTAATTGCAAACAAAGGTCTTAGGTGTGTTAGAGATAAGATGAGAATATGTAGGAGTGATAGTGGAAATGGCAAAGTGTATAAAAGTCAGTTGTGAGCAGGAAGGAAGTTTGTAGAAATGTAAGGGTAAACGGCAAGAATATAGGTATATTCCAGTATACGGGTAGAAGCTGAGAAGTCTAAAATCTGGGAGGAAAACAAGTATAAGGAATGAGTTAGAAATATGAAGCAGGTGACAGACAGAGACAGGGAGGTAACAGACAGGACAGGAGTGGTGGAGAGTACATAAAGATAGATATAGACTGGGGTTCTAGAGAGGGAAATCAGGTGTTTGGATTTATTGGTGGGGTACATGAGCATAGCCAATGAGAGAGATGTTCTTTTAGTTATTTTTTTGAAGTATGCAGGATTGCTGATAGTTCTGAGAGATGGAGGAAGATTGTTCCATAACTAGAAGTCAGCAAAGGAATGCAGCATTTGGCCAGCCGCGAGTATGGGTTTCTCAATAGATAACATTTTGTTTTCTGACCTGAGGTGGTGATTGGGGTGATATGTGATCAGTATGGATGAGATGGAAGTGCAGCTTTCAGGTTGGAAGATTAACTTGTTGGCTGTGGTTAGTTGTCGATAATTAAGATGGTGGGGAGATTCTAGCTACTTTAGTTGATGCAGTGAGGAGCAGTGGCGTAAGACCCAGTTTGGTATGTACCTCTCAAGACATCTGCAACAACTGGCCACAGAAATACTTCACTAAAAGAATCACAGCCTAAAGCAGATGCCCTATGCTGACCGTCTAAAAATACTCCAGCTGTACTCTGTTGCATATCATCTACTCAGAGGCGATCTTTGCTCAACATACAAGGCCATGTCAAACCCAGAGCTGTTGAACATGCTAAATCCCAATCCCTCAGAGCCACACGCTCCAGGGATCTAAACGTTACCATCACAATGAACAAAACATGCTGGAGGGAAAGGTTCCTGACCCAGACACTCCCCCAGACTCTGGAACAGACTGCCCATACATGTCAAGCAGAGCACCTCTTTGACCATCTTCAAAATGAACCTTGACGATTGGATAGGAGACAGGAAATTCACCCTGGGGATCACATCAGTCACCCTGCTAGACAGGGGTCCAGGGAAGTAAATATTGTGGGAAGAAATAGCCAGGGAATTGTTATGGCTAGGCTTGTATAGGCCCTAGGGCCAATAGCCTAGTACCAACTTATGAGTATTTTGCGTTTGTAGAAAATGTGGTGATTTTGTTGTAGCACGAGTCAAGCTTACTTTTTAGAGAGGATTGCAGGTTGGTGAGGATGGGGGCACCATATAGCACAACTGAAAGAGTAGAAATGATGAGGCTAGGGCCTTTTTTGCAGAGAGACTGAGGCAGTAGTTGTGTCTATATAGGGCACCCACCTTTTGCTGAGTCTTTTTGATTTTGCTGTGGATATGTAGGTCAAATGTTAATTTGTCATCAATGGTGATACCTAGCAATTTTGTACTAGGGAGAACGTCTATGACAGTATTGTTTTGGAAAGTGAGAGTAAGTAGAGATTTGTCGATATGGCTAGATTTTGTGGAGGTAAATAATAGGAGTTTAGTTTTATTGGGGTTAAGGGCTTGGTGATTTTGGGACATCCAGTGCTCAGTAGAGATGAATGCTTCTCGGGTGAGAGGCTGTAATTCAGTGAGAGATTTTGGGGAGCAGATTATTGTTGAGTCATCTGCATATTGGATGATGGAACTATGGGTTAGCGTTTGATGAAAGTTGTTGACAAATATGCTGAACAGGAGGGGACCCAGTATTGAGCCCTGGGGACCACCTGTATTAGTAGGAATGAAAGGAGAGGAGACATGCTACCATCTGGTAGACTGATGCCTGTTGCTGAGGTAGCTGGTAAACCATTGTAGGGTAGGGAGAGATAGTCTACGGTTAGAGAGTTTGGCAAGCAGTAGTGAGTGAGAAATGGTGTCAAATACCTTTGATAGATCGAGAAAGTGTGTGGAGACTAAGGAGCCAGCATCATGAGCTCTATTAACTGTATCTAAGAAGGAAATAAGGGCAGTGTTGGTGCTATGTCCGTGCCTAAAGCCATGTTGAGTAGGAGAAAGCAGTTGGTGTTTCAGTAGATGGTTTAGAAGCTGTGTATGGATACACTTCCCTAGTATTTTAGAGATGGGGGGAAATAACACTTCCCTAGTATTTTAGAGATGGGGGAAATAATGGCTATCGGACGGAAGTTTGAGATGTCGGAGTTGTTGCCACCTTTATGAAAAGGAATCACAAATGCTTTCGTCCAGATGTCTGGTATGCAGGTTCTTGAACTGACCTATTGAGGAGGATGCTGATAGGATAAGCAATGGAAGGGGCTACTAGTTGAAGGTATTCAGTGGGTAGATTATCAGAGGCATTTGTGGACGGTTTTAGTTTGAGAAGTTTTTGGATGGTTGATGTGGGAATGGGTGATAGAGAGAAATTGGGTAGGGGATTTGAGGGATTATGTGACAATGAAGGTCCTAATATGGTTTGGGTCGATGGGCGGGAAGGTAGTAGTAAGTTTGGTGATGGCGTCAATAAAGTATGTGTTGATGAGCGTGGCTAGTTCAGAGGGAGTTTTATCTGGGTTGGGGCATGGGGTACTGATAGTTTGTTGATGGAATAGGGAGTTAATAGCTCCCCAGAATTTTTGGGGATTTTGTTTACGCTGGTCTTGAATTGTTTGGATGCATTCTTTTTTGTTTTTGGCAACTAAACGGCCTGATTTCAAAGTTGTTTGTATTGATTGAGGTTGTAGGATGTTTTATTTTTTGCCAGGTTTTCCAGGCGTTATCCCTAGAGGTCATGACCTGCTTTGTGGCTTTTGTCAGCCAGCAGGCATGTTTTGATTTGACTCTCTTTAGTTTGATGGGGGCAAGACTGTTTAGGGTTTTGAGAAATGTGGAATTAAAGAATTGCACAGCTTCACTGAGTGGAAGAGATTTTAGTGGGCTCCAGTTTGTATTACACAGTATGTCATTAAGGGTATTTTGGGAGAAGTGAGACAAATCTCTAGAATATCTATATTGGTGAAGGCTAGGTGTAGAAGTGAGCTTACGTATAACGAATGCTGGAGAATGGTCGTGGATACTGTCTGGGAGAGTGCCTGAGGAAGAGATTTTGTCAAGATCAGAATCCAATCCACGGCTGACCCTTTGTTTCTGTTTTTGTCAGGTCTCGTAATGTCAGATACAAGTTTGGAGGAAGTATGATGGGTGATGTTTGCAGAGAAATTACTGTTGGAGATGTTTAGCCAATTGATATTGATGTCGCCTAGTATCATAGTTTCATTTTATATGTTTTGGTTAGTCCAGGCTATAATTTCTTCAAGAATTTGACACTTGTTACCTGGGGGATGTATATAGCTATGATGCAAATCCCTTTGCAGTTATTAAGTTTGAGGAAAGCAACTAGTAGCTCAGAAGAAAGGAAGGGGGGGGTTGGCTCAGAGTATGGAATAACCCTATAGGTGCTTGGGAATAGTAAAGTGACACCTCCACCTTTTTATGGAGTTTGTCAAATCTAAGGCAGGAGTAGCTAGGGGGAAGAATTTCAGAATGTAATATAAGGCTTCAGCAAATTTTCAGTGATGGTGGTGAAATCTGATTTGTGTTGGCTTAGCCAAGCCTGCAGGTGTGGAATTTTGTTCTTAATACTCTGGAGATTAACACTGGTGAAGTTTAAGTATTTAGTCATGGTGGCAGAGTTATGAGAAGGGGAAGAAGGGCCTGGATTTGGGTGTATATCACCAGAGAGGGTCAAAGTACAGAGAGTTGGGAAGTAGCTAGGGACAGGCTTCTTTTCTTGTGCTGCTGAAGTGTTTGTAATCTTGGTGAGGAATAGTGCTGTGTTGTGTGGGGAGCAGGATAATTTTCTTTAGTAGGATAGGATTAGTTGGATGCAGGCTAGGGCAGATAGCAGTGTAGCTATGCAGGATGTGATAATAGGTTGATGTAGTGGGAAAGGTGGGGAAGGAAGATGGGTTGTGTGATATGATGCGAGTGTAAGAAGGAGAGAGGTCGAGAGTGAGTGTGAGGAGAGAGATGTATATGAGAGACATAGCTGAGTAGTACTTAAATAAAGTAGGCTAAGATGGAAGTTGGGGGTGTAGGTGTCAGAGGCTGAAATGGTAGGGTGTAGGAGTTAATGGTAGTGCTGGATGCTATGAAGGAGTAAATGATATGATGAAACTTGCTTGTGGTTGGCAATTAAGGGGTGAGGTGAAGTAAAAGGGATGGAGAAGTTAGGAATGAGATGGGTTGGCTAGTGGAGAGTTGGTAGGGGGAGGAGTCCTTTGGTGGTGATGTGTTGCAGCTTGGAGGGAGGGAGGGAGTGCGGGGAGGAGCGAGAGGTGGTAATTAGTAAGGGTGTGGGTTGGGATAGGATAATTTAAAGTGTGGGAGGTGTTATCAGGTGGAGGAGTGTGATTGGTGAAGGGTGTGTCAGGGTTGGGTATAAATGTAATTGATATGGGGTGGGTGAAAATGGGGGTAGGGTAGAAGAGCAAAGTGTGCCCGAGTGCAGCAAGGGCGAATGGAGTGGGACTAGTCCCCACTGCAAGAAGCAAGCATGCCGCAAAAAACAAACAATCAGTTCTGGATAAAGTACTCTTGTATCAGGTAGGTGGAAAGTGTTTGTCAGACATAAGCACGTGTAATCTATTAGCAGGATAAAAAAGATATTTCTTTTCCTTTCTTTCCCTGGGAAGGTTAGTCAGCAGATTTTATAACTAACCATACATTTTAAGAGGGAAATAGGGTATGGGTGTTTAGTTACTATTTTAATTCACCAGTGCATTAAACAATGCATCAAAATTGGGACTACTTTATATGAACAAAAATTCCTTTCATCTGACTCCAAACTTTCTCTAACTCAGGCATTCCTCCTTCCCTGCCTTCTCAATGCCACTCAATACTTACAAACCACTTTAAAACCACCAGGATAGAACAAACATATAATAAAATAGCTAGATTTGCCTCCAGCCAGCCCTATAACTGTCACCACTGCCTTGTTCTAAAAGCAACTTCAATGGCTTGAACTCCCCCAACAACTGCTTCTGTCACAATTACACATCATACACTCCATACTTAAAGTACTGCCTGCCCTTCCCTCTCTCTGGTATCCTTATATACCCCTAGTTGCTCACTCCCCAGCTCAGACCAACAGCGCCTCGATATATAAAAACTAAAAAAAACATTGGCAAACTCTTAAAGATACACAGTATCACAAGCCTGGAACAAAGTATCCTCTAATATAAGAGGTATCAAACACATACACAGTTTCAAAAAGAGCTAAAAATACTTCCTTTCCAACTCATGATCATGCCCCTGCCAGGATGCCACATAAATACCCCCCCAAGTTCTCTTCCTTCCTTCCTTCATTTTACTGCTCAACTCTTTCACAACTCTTCTTCACTCTTACTGACGACAGAATAAATCTGTAGATCTGCAATTCACTTTCAACTACAGTTTATATAAATATCTTGACTTTTAATGTTACATCACTTGCATCAACATCTGTATATTAATTATGAATCTATATTTCTATGGAATTCATCACTTGTATATAACTTTTTGCTCTAAAACTATTTGTTTTTATCTGCCTTTTGTGAATTTAATTTCTGTTCCTTTTTTTGTGCCTCCCATTTCTTATTTTGTTGTTAAACTCAAATACACATTTCAGAATTATTTGTATTGTATTATATTGGAGCTTTTCTCCTTGGGTCTCCACTGAAAATGGGCTTTTGCCTCATTTGTACTAACCTGGTTAACAAATGTCAAATAAATAAATACATATTTTTACTCTCATATAATGGAAAATAAATTGTATATTATAAAAGTATAATTTGCAATACATGAATATTTAAGTAATGCTATAATTCAATTTTATTCTATTTTATGGATAAAGTAAGAACATAAGCAATCTCAATGCATTTATACCTGCCACTGTGGTTAAATAATTGATCGATTTAATCTCTTTTCTTCACTTTGCTAAATTTGCAGATGTTTATTACTATAAATTCATACGACCATGCTAGGTCATTATGTAGTTTAAGGCTACACTTGTACATGAGTTAAGACCGTAAACATTATCACAGCTCCCCTATTGGATATCCTCACTTAAGTGGAGTTTAGCATGATCAACCATTTATGGTTGGATTTCAAAAGGGAAGCTATGCCTTTAAAAGTGTGAAACTGTTTAAGTATGTAGACCTTATATGCATAACACACAAAATATTAAACAGTTAAAAACAAAATGACTTTGTATGGGTTATATATTGTTTTGGTTTGTATGTATACCTTGATACTTATGTCTGATGTTGCACAAAGAATGTCAGGTAGTTTTCAAAGATTTTCAGATGTGTAGCAGGGAAGGAGGGGGCATTTTGATGATGTTCTTGTGCACTTTCATGTGACCAAGTTCTGTAAGCCGTCTCTCAGCACAATCATACAAAGTTAGATTGACTTCAGAGGACATACAGTGGTTTGCCTAACTAATCTCGTAAACACGGCATTTATTGTGAATCACATGGCTGGATATAGCAATTGTGACCACTATGATCATACCATTAACAATGATATGCACAAAGCAACAAATATTAATCAGGAGTTAGGAAATGCTAATGCAACTTGTTTATCCTAGAATGTTAAAAAGGTGGCCTATCAAAAACAAGGGCAATTATGAGCCATATAAAATTGCAACTTATACTGTTGTGCTACAGAAAACAAAGTTTAAAAATAAAGGTGTGAGAAAGATTACTGAAAAATGGCAAGGTTGGGGGATCATGAATTATGCTAAATCTGCCAAAAGGGAGAGTTCATATTGGTGCACAAATCACTACATTGGAAAATTACAAATTTGTGGACAGCTGCTGACAGCTGATTTTTAGGAAATGTTATGTACCAATTCAGGATGTCATTTTAACCTTCAGCTCCTTCCTGGATAGTGGTACGGCAATTAGAAAAGTAATCTTATGGGGTGGTAATGGAGTAGGGATTTCAATACAACTTTTGACAATGAGTGGTGGGTTACCTGAGAGAATCATTAAAAACGCCAAACGTGTAACCAAAACAAACACATGACGGTGAAATTTGATTTAACTGATGCTTGGAGAACATTGAATACCAATAGAAAAAAAGACTAAAAAATATAGCTAGAGTAGAACATTTGCATAAAGAATTCTCTACTCTGCTATGTAGAATATCTTTTATGAATCTTGAGGAAATCAGCACAAGTTCTTCTACTCCATCAGGGCACTGCACTCTATCATAACCATTAGTAAAGTATAACATTATACAGCTAATGCAGCTTGGAGATTATTTATGTATCTCTGTCTGTCTGTCTGTCTTTTGTTAATCGGGTTAGTCCACTGGGCTGGTGGCACATTTTCAGTGGAGACCCGAGGAGAAAACCTCCACAACAAAAAATAACAGCAATAACAGATAATAAATTTTACATTGCAAGTAATGTCAACTTGTTTACATTTCTAGATGCATTCATGCTATATATGACTATAGGTACAATGTGAATATACAATCATGTGATAGTGGAAAAAAAAGTAACAATGCATAATATTCAGCATAAACAGAAATCTATGAAGTAGAAGAGGTAGAGACCTGTAGTATAAAAAGATGATTTACAGATAGGGCATCACAGGAAAACAAAGCTCTTGAACATCTTTCATCACTAGGATGAGTTGGCAGAGAGGGAGTAATAGAAATGAAGGTTAGAAAGAAGATGGGTGGGGAGGAAAGTGTAGGAGATTCAAGAGAGAGAAAAGGAAGGGGGGGTATAATAGGTAAGAAAGAGAAGGGTGACATACAAGTATAGTTTTGGTCAGTTGTAGAGCTGAGGGATTACAGTTCTAGTATATGAGAAAGTTATACTAAAGTAAGGAAAGAAAGATTGTTATGGTCTGACAACAGGGTATGAATGTGTTAGGTTGGGTGGTGACAGGTACAGGATGGAGAGTTGGCACTCTTAAAATGAAATGAGGATTTATTGGAACTTATGCTGGTTGGGCATTTGTTCCAGGTTTGAAATAAACAGCATTTACAGACTAAACTGCCAGTTGTTCTGTTAGGCCTGTTAAGTGTCAAGAAGCAGTTGGTCAGTGCTATGAAGAGGTCGTGAGGGTTTGTATAGGGATAGGAGGGTGGACAGGGAGGGGACAGTCAATGGGATTTGTACAGTACAGTGTGGGTCATCTGTAGCTGAGAAAGTTGGAATAGTTGAGGTAATTCAAGCCATTGTAATTGGTTAAGGGCAAGGCAAAGGTGGGATATGTAAGGGAAATTACAGACAAATCTGGTTATCTGGTTGTAGGTTTGTTGAAGTTTGGTTAAGAGATTTGCTTAGAGGTGGGTGAATACAGGGGAAGCAAAGAGAAGGAAAGGGAGGAGGTAGGCTTAAGCTAGTGAAATGTTGAGAGGGGGTGAGGAGATTTTCCTGGAGCAGATATTGAAGAAGTTGTCTGTGAATACATTTTTCTAGAATTTTTGAAAGAGGGCAGAGGTTGGCTATAGGTCAGAAACTGGAAGGGTTGGTGGAGTTGCCCCCTTTGTGAAATGGAATAGTATAAAAAGGATTTCCAAACTTCAAGGACAGATGATTCATTAATAGAATGGTTGATGGGAATTGAGGAGGGATAAGATATTGTACTGGCTGCAAGTTTAAGAAAATGTGTGTGGGGGGGTAGGAAGGACAGCAAGTTTTAAGTTTCTGCAAAAGGGATTTTACACAGGCAGTGGAAACAGGTTTCAGGGAGAAGGAGGAGTGGAGACAAGTGGTGGAGGGGGTGGGGGTTGCAATTGGTTGTTGTTGAGGGGAGTTAGTTTCTGGATAGAGAAGTAGTTGTTAGTAGGGTGGCAGTTTCAAGAGGTGATTTATTGGGGAAGGAGTAGGGGTGGAAGGTTTACCTGGTTGGAGAATACTGGGTATGGTGCACCAAAACTTTTTAGGGTTGGAGTTGTAAGTGGATTGAGCTTCTAGGTAGAATTTCTTCTTGTCTTGGATAATAAGTTTTTTAGCATGGTTTCTTACTTCTTTGAACTTAAAGGGGAGGGAAGATGATTTTGACTCTGTTTCCAGGTGGTGTCTCCAAGTTTCATGGTGGAAAGGGTTTAGCTAGGGTGCTGGACTGGATTTAGTCTTAATTTTTCTAATAGGTTCTAGGGTGTTTAATATGTTTAGGAATATATGGTTAAACTCAAGAACATCATCATTTAGAGTAAGGTTAAAGCAGGTGAGACCATTTGACAAGTGAGAGTTGGTTGTTGAAAGTTTCTGTGTTGAAATTGGTCAGGTTGTGGCAGTCTCTATAAAGGTGGGTTTTTGTGGTTTGAGAAGGTTTTCTCAATATTGAGATTGGGAGGTGTTCGCTTATGGAGTCTGGTAAAGTGCTAGGATTGTGTACAGATTAGGGTTGGAAGTTAAGATCCAGTCAAGAATGAAGCTGGACTTTTTGTTGATGTGGGTGGGAGTAGAAATTAGTTGACTTGAAACCAAAAAGGTTTATACTAAGGCTAGGAGAGCGAGGTTTATTCCACTCAATATTGGCATCACCTAGTAAGATTGTCTCACAGGGTAGATGTTGGGAGATCCAGGATAAAATAGATTCAAGAATTGGAATATTGTTACCAGGGGATATATAGACAGATGCTATTGCAAATTTCTTGTGTGAGTTAAGGTGACAGTTGAGAAAAGTTCTGCAAGGGAGAAGTTAGGGGGGCTAGGGGGAGGGGGGAGAAATTAAGCTGTTCAGAGTACATGACAGAAACACCTCCCCTTTTTCTTGAAAGTCTGTCTTGCTGGAATATGTTGTAGCTGGGGGTAGAAATTCTGAGTTTGTGATATGAGGTTTCATCCAGGTTTCTGAGAGAGTTAAGATGTGTTTGGGAGACTATGTAGGCTGATGGAGTAGATTGATAGGTGTTTACATGGACAGGGGGAGAGTTGGTGCCAAGTAGGTGAGGTGGAGGTTGTAGTGTTGGTGGAAGAACTTGGACCAGGATTTGGGTGGATAGCCCCATGTAGGAGTGTTATTGGAAGAAAATTATGTTTAGAGAAATAGAAGCAGTAGGTAGTGGGTCTGAACCTCAGTTTTGAGGATGAGAGTGCAACACTGAAATGTTTTAGTATGTGATAATAAATATAGGAGGTGTTGTAGAGAGAGGGTGAAATAGGGAAGTGCTGGATTTTACAATGAGAGGATGCTTCATGGGTAAGAAAATAAACTTTCTGCAGCAGCTGACAGACTAGGCTTGGGAAAAGCACCCGATATATATGTCATATTAACAAATTTTAACAAAGCCTTTAAACTGGCTACCCCATTCCTAAACTTAAGGGGTTTAAGTTAAAGGTAAAGTTGCTGTTCCTTCTATGGTTTCCAAAGTGATAATGTTTCCAAAAACCTAACAATGTCAAATGCCCATCATACAACTGCAAGACATCAAACTCACTATCAAAACGAAAACAAACTATTTGCAAAAGGTTTAGCAAGTGGACTTGAGCATATATTACCCAACACAGCAGACCAAGAAAAGAATGGATTTGTGAAAGTCAGCTTCCACAACTAACAGGTGTGCCAAACACATTTTAACTAATAAATTGCTTTTTCTGGACAAATGTAATCTAGTAGACAAGTTTTCTTATAAAAACAATTTGAAAACAAACCAAAAATATTAAGAACAGACTGAACCTTACACAAAACTGTACTAAAATAAGCTGAAATATTATTACAGAATGGTTTAGGATTTGACATGCAACAATTCATTGAACTTGCTATATATTTTCACATTTTCATTGTATAAATTACCATAACACCAGCACCATTCCCTGAGGAGGATAAAACAAGAGCTTAAGCAAATATGAATACATACAGGCTCTATTAATTCCCATAGGCTGACTGACACTGTTGAAGAGAAGTGACAGAAAATCATAGGTTGTGTGCACTAGGCATTGCAGTTATCATTAGAGTAAACAAATTATAAAATTTTGTCTAAAGTAACCATCTGTTAGATTTCAGGGTCATCTAAACAAGCACAAAATGGTCAATGTGTGTTACAATTCCGGAACAATGGACAGCACCACCTTGCCAAGATTTCATAGCTTGACAAACATGGATTAAAGGCTGAATATCTCTGTTCTACAAGCATAAGAATAGTTTTTGAATTGTCTTAAAAGTATTTAAAATGACTTCATTTATTTATATTGTATTTATTAGTGTCATCATTGATAATCTGATTATTTATTAACTGACATTTGATTACTGGGAAAGTTCTACTGGGTAGAAGCCCATTTTCAGTGGAGGCCCGGAGAGAAAAGCTCCAAATTATTACAAAACATTTTAAGAATAATAATTTTACAATCTTCAAAAATTAAATATAATTATATAAACTGCAGATATTTTTAATAAATTAGTGATAATATAAATACATTGCCATATAAATTGTATTGATTCTTAACCATTTAATATTTATAAACACTTTATACAGTTTGTAGAGAAATGAAAGGTAATCTTGCCTAATACAAACAGGAATTGCAATATGAAGTGAGCGCAAAACAGGCTTACTGTATATTTAGAGAATGTCAGGGAGGAGAATTTGACAGATGTAAGGAAGTAAGTGAAGAAAAGAGAGCAAGGAGGTATAAGGAATGAAAAGGTACTTGTTATTATAAACTTTAACTGCTAAGGGTATAACATCACAAAGCTGCAACTGCAAAGGTTATACACATGTAGATGTTCACAGACTTGATTTATTAAAAACAATTCCGTCTTGATTTTAAGAAATTATTTCATCATAACCTCTTCGGCAAAACTGCTGCTGGAGCATACTGTGCAATTTTGTAACTAGCTGAGATATAACCAAGATCAAAATGGAGTATGAAACTGCACCCATGGATACTTAACTTGTTAAGAGAGTCAACTCAATGGACAGAACTGACCATTTTCAGGGGAAATCGGCCACTTTCCGGGGAATTATGGCAGTACTGTCTGTTAGGCAACAGGCTACACAGTATGCAAATGGGAACTGAAGGAATCAAACCCAGGACTACAGGACAATGATTATTAACAAATGGTCACCTTGACACTCAGAGCTAAACTGCCAGACAAGAAAAATACAGATCTGATAAGAAAAGTACAACAAAGATAAGCATTTACTCTTTGGAGTACAGAAAAATAAGGCAGATCTTATCATGCTATATGTTATGAACAGGGATAACAAGCCTTAAATCTACCCCGCTGTTACCAAATAATATGACAGATATGACTGGAATCTCACCACTGCCAAAAAACGGGAGATGTATAGCCTAAAACAGCACCACTAAAGTCTTTTATGCATACAAGCTGTGACTAGCCTTATGAACTTACAGCAAATGCACATACTGCCTTTATGATTGACAACTGTCACACCCAAATAACCTTTATATTGTCAGCTACTGAACAGGGTATAATCACAGGCTCTTTAATATTTCACCTATCTCAGTCTGAGCTCAGTGCCTTCTACTGCAATCATACCAACACTGAGACTTAACAAAACTGCTTTCACATAGTACTTTATAGGAATGACTACAGATACTTTACCAGTGACAGTACCTCTGACAGTAATCCTTTCCTGTCAGATAGAAGTATCTCATCTTCTGAAAAAAAATGTCAAATAAGCCAACCAACAATATTTTCCAAAAGGGGATGATACCAGATAGTACCATTTCAGCTTTATTTGCCTAGCAGTTAGTGCAGAGGATATGAGCTGTTAATAAGCTACTTCAAGTAGTCCAGGATTTGATTCAGTCAGTCTCCATTTGACTGTGTGGCACTAAGTATGTGCCCTGGGGTAAAAGGGAAATTGGAAGAGCTCTTCTGTCTCCAGGACTGCTTGCCTAGTAATTACTTGAGAACATTTTTCATAATTCACACTTTTACTCTTGCTCTCAGAACTTTTGTCAGTCATGGCCTCTCTTTTACTAAAAATACCAACTGGAAAGACAGGGTCTATCCAGAAGAACATAAAAATACAACTGATAACTAAATGGTATACAGTCTAACAGGACTGTATCCAATATGCAGAATGATTTTTTTTTCAAACAAGGTTGCAATGAATGAAAAGAAGTTATGTACTCACCATAACGTTAGATCTGTGTTGCCCATTTTAATTCTTCCTCAACCTGTACGTTTGGATCCGAACTTCGAATCAGACTTGGCCATTTTTTTATAGGACACCACAGATGGAACATTATGGTGAGTATATAACTTTTGTCTGATGCTATCATTTTCATTCATTCCTCAACCTGTGGGACAAAGTCCCCAGCTACACTGATCTTGGGAGGCCTTCATGGAAGCATATTCCGGAGCACTGCAGAACCAAAGGATGCTCTATTTCTAGATATATCATCTAATTTGTAATGAGTAACAAAGGTATCAATATTTGAACAGGAAGCAGCTGCACAAACATCATCAATGGATACTCTAGACCAAAAAGCTGCTAAGGCGGACATTGATCTAGGAAAATGTGCTTTTACATGGCTAAGTGAGGTAATACCTTTAGCAATGTAAACATAAGAAATGCAATCATGTTCAACATGTAGCCAGAGTTGTCTTGGAAATAGGTTTTCCCAACTTTACTTTGGAAAAGGAAAAAAATAATTGGTCAGATTTCCTGAAAGTTGTTGCCCTGTCCAGATAAAGCAATTGTCTATGCACATCAAGAAGGTGAAGAGTAGATTCATTCTGAAAGTTAGGAAAGAATACTGGAAGACTGATAACTTGGTTGATATTGTGTTCAGAAGCAACTTCCAAAATTCTTCTAGTCAAGGTTACAGCCACCAAAAATACAGGTTTTCCATGACAAGAATTTGAGGTCTATTTTGGCAGAAGGTTCAAAGGGTGAGTGAACTTGTAGTACCATAGTGACATCAAGTCACAAAGAAGTGGGATCTTTGACAGGAGGCCTAAGTAAAAAAGTACCTCTCTGAAAGGCCTCGCACAACTTGGAGGAAACTAAGGAAGAAAAGTTTTCACCTATATGATAATTGGATATGGCTGCCAAGTGAGCTTTGATAGTAGAACAGCTTGCCCCATATCCTGACAGACTGAAGCAAGGAAATCAAGAATTGCTGGTATTGGAGCAGTAAAGGGATCTAAAAATTTCTGATGAGCCCATATAGACAACCTTTTCCATTTGTTTTTGTAAATTTTTCTTGTGGAGGCCTTATGTGAGCATACCAAGATTTTCTTAACTAGAGAGGACAGTATGGTATATCTAGCCATCATTGGAAGTGGAGAAACCAGGCGGTCAATTTGAGGCCTGTTAGATCTGAGCGAGTTTGTCCAGAGGGATGAGATAAAAGCATCCAGGGAGGACATATCAGATGAGACCAAAGAAGGGAAACCAGACTTGTCGAGGCCAAACGGGTGCAATGAGGATAACTTTGCTCTTCAAGCTTTGCACTTTCTGAAGAACTTTGGGGATGAGAGATAGGGGGGGGGGCATAAAGGAGACTGGATGGCCAAACATGGACAAGATCATCTCTCGGTGATTCTCCCCGAGGAGGGATTAGGGCAAAGAACCTGCTGCATTTATTGTTAGTTGGGGATGCAAGGAGGTCGCAGCAAGGCAGACCCCATTTGTGGAATATCTTGTTTGCACAAACCGATTTAGAGACCACTCTTGAGGCATCAGAATAGTTCTGCTTAGCCTGTCCTCTAAATGTTGGTTTTCCCCATTATGTGCATTGCTACTAGAAAGTGGCTGGATAAGACTGCTCACTGCCAAACTCTCATTGCTTCTCGACAGAGGGTAAAGATCTGGTTCCCAGTTTGTTGATGTACCAGATTACTAACATGTTGTCTGTCTGTATAACAACAGTTCCTAGAGGAAGAAAGCTCTGTAAGGCCTACAACGTTAGAAGCACCACTCTCCACTCTAGAACACTTATATGTAGAGAGGTCTCCTATCTCGACCACATGCCTTGAACAGTTCGTCCCAGGTTATTCCCCTCCCATCCCAACTGGGATGCATCCGTGGTCAATGTGGCATTGGGGGCAGGAAGAATAAATAGATGTCCTTCCTTGACATCCCTCAAGAGAAGCCACCATGATAGGAAGTCTTTGCACACTCAAGATGGTTTCACAGGGTGACTCAAAGGATAGCGATATAAGGACCAATGCAAAATTCTCATGTGAAGGGGAAAATATTGGAATCAACATTACAGAGGCAGCCATCGAGCCCAGTGCTTTAAGTACTTATTCTGCTAGTGGCAAATGAATGGTTACAATGTGTTTGATATGTAACCTTAAGGACACAGTTCTGTTCTGAGGTAGGAAGGCTAGACAACTGCATGTGCAGAGATGCTCCCCTATAAAGTCTATCATTTGGCCAGGGTGAAGTTGAGACTTTTGTATGTTTATAGTGATCCCAAACATGTTCACTAGATGAAGCCAATAATTTCTGGCTTGTATGAGGAAATATCTGGTTGATGTGGTTAGGAGCCAGTTGTCCAGATAAAGAAACTCTCAGAGTCCAAGCAGTCTCACTACTACTGCCATATATTTGGTGAATACCCTGGGGGCTATGGTGAGACCAAAGGACAGCGCTATGAACTGGTAATGACTGGCTCCCAGCCGGAAGCAGAGAAACCTTGACAGCCTGTCCATTTTGATGTGGTAGTATGTATCCTGAAAATGTACACAGCACATCCAGTCATCTTTCTGGAAAAGGGCTAAAATATAGTCTGTATCACAACCATCCAGAATTTTGAGTTCTTTATGGACTTGGATGTCAGATCTAGGATTGGTCTCAGGTCCTCTTTTTTGGCACTAAAAAGAAACTGGAGTAAATTCTGGATCCTACCTGGTCTGGTGGGACCTTCTGGATGACCCTTTTTCCTAGCAGCTTTGTAATTTCTAAGGCTGCTGACTCCCTGTGATTGGGTAGAACATCGAGGAGATTTTCTTTGGTTTGGTAGTTTTGAAAAAAATGGAATGCAATATCCTCTAGATATGATTCTTTGCACCCAACTGTTGTTTGCAATGGCTAGACAGACATTCTGGTGCAAAGACAGGAGCTCTCCAACTGCCTCTAGAGAGGGATAGTCGGCCAAGTACTCAGGAGCGCTAAAAGGATCTGTTTGAGAAATAATCTCTAGATCCTTGGTTGTACAGCCCTCCTCTGCCATGTGGGTGACATCTACCATTATAATTTATTTCCCCTTCTGGCTCTAGGGGAAAAATCTCCTTGTGATTTTGTGAAACACAATTTCTCATCTCCACGGTTCCTAGAAAACAGCCTTTGTGAGGTAGAAAATTAGATTCCAATAGCAGACAAGGTCTTTCAATTTTTTTCACAGCAGGCGAGTGAGTGCCTTTCATGGTTAGGCCAAAAATGATGATCCATCAAATGGGGCATTGACGAATGACGCTTTCAATGGTTCTGCAAAGTAACAAAGTTGCATCCACGCAGGTCTCCTTACGGTGATGTCTGAACAGGCGGCCCTTGAGGTACCTTCTACAGCATGTGAGATTGGCCTCATGGACACATTTGAGATGGATTGTAGGGTGGCAATCCAGGAGGAAAAGGTTTTCTGTTCCTCTTGAGATATGGGCTCCTGAGTAAGTCCTTCTGTAACCTGGTGAAATGAGACAAGTAGTTCAGCGATCGCAATGCGAAAGTTGCTGATACATACACCTGCTACCTGAACCTGTACTAAGCCCCAGACTCCCTGTTAGGAGTTGGACAGTGGAGCTTTGTTCAGCTAGCTCCTTTTTCATCGCTGCTGCTACAATCATGGCATCTACTGGGGTCCATTTGTCCAGCAAAGTTTATCTGAAGGGGCATTGAGAATCTTGTCCACTCTTTCTGGGATGGAGTCCATGTTGTCCAGCTCCTGGTCATTGAAATCATCCACAGGTGGGGGTCAACCAAACATGTAGACAGGCCAGACCCAAAGGCTTCCAAAAACACAGACTCCTCTAAGAAAGGGCTTTGGGTAGACCAACCATCTTTTTGGCACAGGATTTTAAGGATGTTTCCAAAGGAGACATAATCACGTGGAGATCTTGGGGACCCCTCTACTTCATCAAAGTCAGTGTCCTCTGTCAAAGATGCCTGAGGGGAATCCAGGTGCCTCCTTTTGCACAGTCTGTTGTGGGGACCTCCTTGTGGGACATTCCGGGGAGGTACTGGAGGAGATGGGGAGCTCCATGGGTGGAGCTGGTTGGAAGCTCTTGGGAGCTGGTGGTACCAGAGGTTGCTAATGAGAAAGCTCAAATACACAAGTTAAGACAGAGTTAGGATCTGAAGGAGGTAGAGTTGATATAGTTCTCACCTGGGAGAGTAACCTCTCCACCATCTCGAATGGAGAGGGACCCTCAGAAGCCAGTGGCAATCCCTTTGGAGCTGAAGCTCTCAAAGCAGACAACCCCAACCTTCCAGGATTCCCCGATCTGAACGGTGAGTCAGACCAGAGTTGGCTAGTGCCAAAGGGAAACTGTGTCTCTGAAAGCTTCAGAGTTGTAGCAAACCCCTCCAATTTGCCACTTCTGCTCCAGATCCATTGTGCTCCAAAAGAGTCAGAGATGATCAGATCAGAGAAGTCGGAGATGAAAAAGATAATTTCATTGGAACTGATGTGTCAAAAATGGTTGGCCCTGGATCAGAGGGCTCCAAGACAGGAGGTTAGACTGGAAAACGATTTATTACAGGAAAAAAGGCAGGTTGGCAGCTCACAGATTCGGTGGAGGATGGAGTAGGCAAAACCCCATCTGAATCGGTGTCTTGAGGAATCTCATCATCCTGCCCACATCCGCTTCAGATAGGGTCCCAGAAGATCTTACGGAGGAAGAAATGGACAGAGGTCTTGAACGTTTCTTGGGGATCTCCTGAAGAAAAGGAGACCTTAGTCTCAGGGATATGGGTGCCGGGGAGAATCTGAGAGCCCAACTCACTAAAGGCTGCATCAGATCCGAGGGTTTTAGGTCCGACAGCATTAAGGTCTTTGTACGTGGTTCAGATGAAGATCAGGTAAGGAGACCAGAGAGGACATTAAGGTCTTTGTACGTGGTTCAGATGAAGATCAGGTAAGGAGACCAGAGAGGAAAGCATCTGCTGTGCTTCCGTAGATTTCTTAGTTGTGGTTTGAGCCCCTGGCACTTTGGAAGATCCAGAGGACAGCAGTCTGGGGAAGAAGGCCTTTCAAAATAAGTTTGTTTTGGCGGTTGCTTAGAACTTGAGTGTTAAAGCCTGCACAAATATCGCATGAGGTATCTAAGTGACCAGGGCCTAAGAAATAAACACACTCCCTGTGGGCATCAGAGTTGGGAATCTTAGGCCCAGAGGAAGTGTATTTTTTGAAACCAGTAGTTTTTTTAACCATACCCAAAACAAAAGAATTTGAAATGTAGATGGACAGGAATACCAGAAGGTATAAAGTTACTTAGAATTCGCAAGAACCCAAGAAAATATTTAAAAAAGTGAATAGAAGGGTAAGGAGAAATAAAACATAGATAATAATGCCGAAGTTCAACACTGAAAAAAGTTTAAACCATTCAGAACCCTAAATGGAGGCTCAACAGGCAAAAATCCTGACTGCTTTTAAGCGCGGCAAACGAGATCAGAGGTAATCTGGAAGACAAGGGCATTGTGGGTAAGGAAGGAGCTTGAGAGTCAGATCCTAAGCTATAACAAATGGCTGAGTCAGATCACAGGTTCTGATCCGAATCCACAGGTTGAGGAATGAATGAAAATTACATCAAATCATCCCATTTCAAGTTACTTTCTTTTTGCCACAAGATATTTATAAGTTAACATCAAATATTACTAAAAAAGCATAAAGTTAATAGCCAGGAAAAAACAGCAACACATCTTCCAGTTTTCAACATCCATCTTAAAAATCATTTTATTTCAAGTCTTGTGCTTAAACCTCCCCAAATTATAAATTTGAAAAATATTCCATATACAACCCATACCATACAGTATCAATGATATGGTCATCCCTTCTGCTCTTCCCTACTCTTGATTACTGCATATTTGTTTTACATCATAAAACTCAAGCATGATGTCACTGGTCCACTGCTGCAGGCAAGTGGAGTAGCCTCATGTGTGTGCTAGGACATCAGCCAGGGTGCCAGAGGAGAAACTGGAATGGGGTGAGGTAGTGATCACTGCAGCTCAGTTTCACTAGGGAAGTAGCAGGGTTGCAGCTTGCCAAAGGTTGACCCCCTAGCAGATACAAGAGGCTAACACTGGACCACAGGCCAACAACCTAAAAGACAGCATTTGTCTAAGCAAGACAGAATGCATATACACACACGCACTTATATTTATCTATATTTATATAAATTTATATAAAGATGGATTCACACACACACACACACACACACACACACACACACACACACACACACACACACCTCAATTGCAGCATATCATCTCCAGTGGCATCTCCCAACACTCAGACCCTTGATACGAGCAAGTTCAGCTACCAAAGTGCAAATCTTATTTGAAGATGAGAACACCTTACAGAGGAGTAATATGGGATATTGAAGTATGCCAAAAGGAATGAAAAGGTCATGGGATACTGAAGTACAAGGCAGGCCATGATCACCAGATGGTGAAGGGGGCACAAAAAAAAAAAGCATCTGTCATTATCAGAACTACAGACCAAATAAAATATTATAACCTTACATTCCATCTTCTTGAACAGCTGCAGCATAAGCTACATCCTGAACACTGGAAACAAAACTGCTAAAACAGGAATGGTTAATGTCAAACAATGCAACTAGAGGATGAGGACAGCCAATGCCATCTCAAAATAACGAATATTTGTCCATTTTTTTCTCTAATACCAACTAAAATAGTTTCTTTAAAATATACCGATACCTTCCAGAAATTTGGCTGGCAGTTGTTAATCATCCATTTTAAATAGACACTCATGGAATGGTTGGTTGTCAAATCTTCATTGTGAAAACCCATATTTTCGGCGAATATTGAAGCTTAAGGGAGAAAAAAAATAAGTAAAAGCACCTCTTTATACTAAGTTTGATACTGCTGTATAACCACAGTCAAATAAATTTACATTTATATACACACATACATGCAAAGACAGATGTACTGCTTTCTGAAAACACACACACACACACACACACACACACACACACACACACACACACACACACACACACACACACACACACACACACACACACACACACACCATAGTTTGACCATTTAACAGAAGGTTTTCAATAGAACTAAGATAGTCACTAATGGCCACTGGCAATGGACCACATCATATGCAGCACCAACATGGACTACACAGAGACAGTACAGCTTTCACAGTCATTAGTATATCAATAAATCTGAGGGTTTTGCAGTGGGTAATTTGTAATTTTCCTTTTCAATATTAAGGCTCTGCAATCAATTTCCACAGCCTTTAAAATAAATAAATAAATAAATCATGAGGAAAACTGACAAATATTTTTTCCAAACCCATTATACAAGAAAGTTGCACTAGACTTTTTAACTGCATAATCAAATCACGATCACTATACTGTGTCGCACA
The DNA here is from genome assembly GCF_019279795.1 of Protopterus annectens. Lineage (NCBI taxonomy): Eukaryota > Metazoa > Chordata > Ceratodontiformes > Protopteridae > Protopterus > Protopterus annectens. The sequence goes on from NC_056729.1 coordinate 882,149,744, forward strand.
GATTGCTCAGGGGTGATCTGCATCTCACCTACAAGGCAATCTCGGACCCTGCCCTTCTAGAGATGTTCCATATCCTTAAGTCTAACTCCTCACACACTACCCACTGAAAAGGCCTGAACCTAAAATGTGACATTAAACAAAACCTGCTTGAGAGACAGGTTAGTTTCCCCACAGGCTGCCCAGCCTCTGGAATAGACTTCCCATACACGTGAAACAGAGCACCTCGCTGACCCTCTTCAAGCACGATCTTGGATTAGTGGATGGGAAACCACAAATTCATCCCAAGGGTTCTGCCTGTGTCCCTCATTGACAGGGATGACAGGTGCTGACTGAGGTTTATTTTTGGGGATAAACTCTTGGCTAAGCTTGGAAAGGGCCCCAGGGCCATTAGCCTAGTAACCTCCTATGATAATGTTTTTCCATACTGAACACTCCATTTGCAAATCATAAGTATATCTGCGTATCGGCCTTTACCACTGTTAGCATCTGCATATTTAATTCACTTACATTTAATCTTATCATCTTTGTTAATTAAGCGGGCTTCTTGGAGACATAATTTATTTTTTTGTCGCTCAGTATATTTCAATATCTTTGAAAAGAGACAGTGTTCCATTAACATTCAGGGAAACCATATTAGGGCAGTTTACATTCCATTTTAGGTTTACTTAATTCTCTGTATGTTCTTTCATTAAATGAATTATCTTTATTAAAGCAAGATGTCTTCGGTAAACATATATCAATACTAGAAAACAGAAATGAGATAGAAAATGAAGTAATCAGAAATTCAAATCAAATCAACATTTTCCAAAGTCTGTCAAGGATATGTTGCAATTACAATTTCCAGGGGGTTAGTTTTGCTTTATTAAATGCAGTAAATTCAATTGCTATAACAATTGATAGAACTGATTGGCCTAGTGGGGTAATGCACTATGATATAGATGACAGGGTCCCAAGTTCAAATCTTGGCAGGTATAATTATTTTCAGACACCCAAACAACCACCTCAGAACACAACACCCGCAACACATAGACCTCACAGTCAGAGTGTCAAACAGTCACAGCCCTTAAGGCCAAACACAATGCCAGACACACTAATCATTGGTGACTCCATAGTCAGACATACTGACAGACTGAGTAAGGAGAAGGTCACAGTAAGCTGAGAATCCGCCACATAAGCACTCAGGTATCTCAACAGCAGGTACAACTCAGTCATTGTCCACGGTGTAAACGACCTGAGACTTGTAGCCCAGGCAGGTATGACCCTGACCTTGAGCAGTATCCTACCTTCACCAAGAATGATGCCACAATACAGAGATAAGATGATCAGCTTTAACATTTGGCTTAAACACTGGTGTCATTCAAAGGGATCCAGTATCTGTCTGCCTGGGATGACATGCTGGACAAGCCATGCTGTCATAAGGGGAGGTTGCACCTGTCACCCTAAGGCTCAAATTCTAAACCTACCACCCTAGAACACAAAAAGGAAAAACTAAAGGTAATGCTGCTCAATGCCAGAAGTCTAAATCGAGGCCCTTCTCAGTATGGAGAACATCGATGTCTGTGCTGTGACAGAAACCTGGTTCAAGGTTCCTGAGAGCACCCCAGCTTATCAGGTTTTTACTCATAATCACATGCCCCCAAAAAAAAAATGGACAATATAAAGAGGGGAGGGGGTTCATCATATCATCAGGACACCCACACCTCAAGACTGGTGGCAACACACAATGCATCGGAGACCATCCAGGTGCAATTAACCATAGGCAAGACTGCTCTGCAAATTGTAGCATGTTACAGGCCACCTCACAAACTCAGGAACCTCACATGGCCTTCCTGAAAACACTAGAGGATAAATGTATCACCAAACACCATCATACTAGGTGACTTGATAACATACTTGATCTCATCATCACGAACATTCACTGGTGAGATCAGATCAGTCCTCATCCCAAAATAAAAAGACCACAGTAAAGAACTTCAAAGCCGACTTCACACTTCTAAAGACTAGTGTGGTCTCCTTTCAAGAATACTCAAGCCGCTGAATCACTTACATAAACAAACTCTACAACAAAGGAAGCTACTACAAAAAGGTAAGACACCCTTTGATCACTATAAGAAATCATCCAGGAAACTCCCAGATATGCTCAGAACTAGTTCAAATGATGTGATTACTGATCCTACAGACATTGCCAACATACTGGCTGACAGGTACAGTGCAACCTCCCCCCCCAAAAGAGAGATATCTATACCAAACCCCAAACATCTCCAGCAAAACACAGCATCCATGGGACCTGACCAAAGCCATTGATGAGGGAAAGGCAGTCGGTATCATTGAAAAACTCATCAGCTTAAATGTTGGGACCCAGGTTGATAGTAGTCTGTCATTCGACACCCATGTAGCTAAAGTAGTTAGGAAGACCTTCTACATTGCCCACCTTATCATGAATTGTCTCCTACTCATCACTCATCAGACCAATGATTGAGTACAATGCCCCAGAATGTATCTGACCGACACTTGCAGCAGCTGGAGAGGCCACAAAAGTTCCTCACCAAAAGGATAAAGGTCTCAAAATCTGTCCTATGCTGCCCGACTGAAAGAACTCCAGCTCTATTCAGTGACCTTTGCCTAACATACAAGGCCATGTCAAACCCAGATTTGATGAATATGCTTCACCTCAAAAAATCTAGATCCATCATGGAGGGATAATTCATCACCCAAAGACTCCTATGCTGTGGAACGGCAGAGCACCTTGCTGGCTTACCTCAGTGTCACTGCTCAACAGAGTACTAAAGGGCTAAATGCCATGAACCTATGAACTAATTACTTCTCTGGTTTAAAACATCTTTCTTACTGGGACATATGAAAAAAGTATATGTCTAACTAGTCGACTGGAAAGTCAGAAGAATCCAAAAGTTGTGCACTGTTAATGTTCATTCTTTTCTCATAAAGGCTGCTGAAAAAAAATCTATAACCCTGAAGCTGTGAAATAACTGAACACATTAGAGTATGGTTTACTATCCATCTGTCTCTTAATTTCAACCATGTGAAAAAATGGACTGACTAACAAACTTCTTTTTGTACCAGTCTGCCAACAAAAAAAAAAAAAAAAAAAAAAAAAACTTGTGGCATGGTTTCCAAACCCAATGTACAAACATACAGCTCCAGAATAGTTCTTCTTACCTTTTGTATATCCTGATGTCATTTTAAAGACCACTAACTTCTCTTCCAATTTGCTTCATACCAAATATGTCTTTTACCAGACGTCAAATCAACAAGATCTTTAATTTATCACAAATATTGCTGGTCTTTGTACCATTCTGCATACTTAAGTTTCTCAACTTCGGAGATAATTTCAGATATAACCCTTAAACCATTTCAAATTTTACAAAACTGTCACAGTGTACAGCAAGCAGCTTCCACAGCAGTTTACATCCTACATTTTTAACCAAGTGTTTCTTCAGTCTGGTTATTAATGAACATCAACACCCCATCCATGGGAAACACATCCCTTGAACTCTGGCAAAGTGAGGTGATCTCCTCACTCTAACAGCAAAGCATCTGTCATCAAGATACAGATATGGGTGACGCAAGTTCAAGACAGACTCATTTCTACAATTATAAAAGGTAATTCTCTTGGATGGCATCAAAAAGGACTTCATCCAGTTTATGGTCATTCCTAGGGGCTGTAGCCATGAAAGAACTACCTCCATGGCACCATCAGGATTTACCCATTCAGGCAAGGGGGGTACATGCAGATCCCTCTGCAAGGTTTTTAGTACTATAGTGAACACCAGAGAATAACTCTGTGCATAAGGAAACCAGAAACAGTGGCAATTGTTACTGGAAATGATGTACTCTCAGTGAAATGAAAGACTCTTGTGCGATCCATAGAAGTGAAATGTCAAGAAGACACCCATCAAATCTAGCAACACCATTCAGATAACCTTTTAATGCAGAGGTAGCAACCTCTGGAAATACACCATCTAGAACTGATGTACAGGTGTGCTTACGAAACTACAAAAAGGTGGGAGCAAAATTCCTGTCTATGCTCTGAGTGAGAGGCAGCCTTGTCAGCAGTGAATATATGCCTTTACAATAATTTTGTAGACACTTTCTTCTCAGTGGAGCTCCTTCTGGAGGAAACATCACTCTTAAGTGGTAGAGCATGACCATAACTAGAACCCTCCATAGAGGACAGAACCAGACTACAAGTCAGAACTCCAGTGGTGAGTGGCTTAGCCAGCACCAGACATGGCAAGACCGTGCAATACTCAACGCATTCCTTATTTTGCAAGGAGGCTTCTCCTTGCCTGGGCCTGGAAGAGGAATAAGGAAATTGGTGCAAGGTTTTCAAAAAAGGTCCATTTGCAGTAGTGAGGTCCTGCTTCACCTTCAAGATGCAGTTTATCAACTTTTGGACTACACCTCCTCCATCCCATGAAATGGGTTTGCAGGACACGGAACAGAGAGTCTAAGCTGTTAACTTCAAGAACACAGCCCGAGCCTCCACAAATGAAGGTTGCATTTCTATCTACAGCATCAATTCAAGCAAAACTGTGGCAGCTACAATGAAGTCCAGTTTTAAAGCTAAAGATAGGGTCTTAACTATTTCTTACTTGAGTCCAGAATAAGCGAGGAATGAAAACTTTTCTACTGTGTGTTATACTACGGAGGATGACTCCACAAAGTTAGACAGGGGTAGTTGAGATCCTTAATACCCATCATGGTAGAGGAAGCACTATAGGCAATGCATTCATTTTAGGTCATCATCATCATCATCATTTCTGGCCCCTTTTGAAGAGAGTTTATTCTTTTTCTGTACACATTTTCATTTCTTCGTTGATGTCCCATAAAGGGAAGAACAAGAGAAAAGAAGTTGCTTCATTTCATTCTGTCTGTGGATATATACAAAAAAGCACAACAGCAAGGTTTTCCAAAACAGCAGGACAGGACAAACTCTGCACCACAAATGGACTAAAAGGCCACACTGGGGTTATCAGTAGGTAATGACTCAGAGTCTTCAATGAAATGGATTCTACTACGATGATACTGGCAATGAAAGGCAATCTGTAGTAAAAACCTCCCAATCTCATAAGCCCTCCTGACAGAGGATTCTTCCCTACATGTTAAGATACCATACCACATCCATACTGCAACTTCAGTGAGGTAGATTAGAAACGGTGTGACATGTAGGAATGACAGCCTTCATCTCCATAACATTTATTTTTAGCTCTGCCTCCATCTATCACTGTCCCACCTACTTCTCGTGGTATCTGGTATATAAACCAAAAGGCCTTCCTCTCCATTAGCTGCCAGATGGTGTTTAGTGCGTCTGTGCACCATCCAGGCAGTTCCCATGAATCCCATATCTGGCACTTGTGCAGCCTATAACAGCGTTTCATGGGTACTTTCCACAGAGTAGTTGGCAGATGCACACCCTGCCAACCCAGAGGCCAAGCAGGTCCATTCCAAGTGGTGCTGGTTGTTCTATGTTGCCTACCTTAACCTGGCCAAAGCATTTGACACAATACCCCCACACTCAAGCACTGTTGACAAATTCAAGAGGTTAGGTACGGATGCGTAATGTCACCTGGTGGATAGCCAACTGGCTCACAAACGGGACCCAGGAAGTTACAACTGGGGACTCCACCTCTACAAAGAGGCCAATCACAAGTGGAGTCCCTCTGAAGTCAAGAGAAATGTCAACATGCGAGAGATGCAACTATACGGCCAAACTGGAGGCTGAGCTCTCTCAACATAGGACTGGCATGACCAGACAGGAGGAGAAGGTAACCACACACACTATAGACCCAGTCTCACATAATACCATCACAACCTCAAATCATACACATAAACACACAAAGACATACAGGCTCTGAAAATCTACCAAAACAGCAGAGGCCACCAAAGCAGAAACCCAAACAACTACCACCTCAGAACACAACACCTGCAACACATAGACCACACAGTCAGAGTGTCAAGCAGTCACAGCCCTTAAGGCCAAACACAATGCCAGACACACTAGTCATTGGTGACTCCATAGTCAGACACACTGACGCCCCGCCACCAGACTGAGTAAGGAGAAGGTCACAGTAAGCTGTCTGTCGGTGCTAGAACCACATAACGCATGCACTCAGGTCTCTCAACAGCAGGTACAACGACTCAGTCATTGTCCACGCTGGTGTTAACGACCTGAGGCATCTCCTTGGACTACATGAAAAGAGACATAGAGGAGCTCTCTGATTATGGCAGGTATGACCCTGACCTTGAGCAGTATCCTACCTTCACCAAGAATGATGCCACAATACAGAGATAAGATGATCAGCTTTAACAATTGGCTTAAACTCTGGTGTCATTCAAAGGAGATCCAATGTCTGTCTGCCTGGGATGACATGCTGGACAAGCCAGCACTTGTCACCCTGGGATTCGGATTTTGGCAAAGGCTCTTGCCACCCCATAGTGCCTTTTTAGGCAAGGCTCAAATTCTAAACCTACCACCCTAGAACAAAACAAAGAAAAAAAACTAAGGGTAATGTTGCTCAATGCCAGAAGTCTCAACCTCAAGATGCCCTTCTCAGTATGGAGAACATCGATGTCTGTGCTGTGACAGAAACCTGGTTCAAGGCTCCTGAGAGCACCCCAGCACTATCAGGTTTTACCTCATATCATGCATTCCGGCCCCAAAACCTGGACAATACCAAGAAAGGAGGAGGAGGGGTATCCATATTCATCAAGGACACCCACACCTCAAGATTGGTGGCATCGATGCATCAGAAACCATCCAGGTGCAATTAACCATAGGCAAGACTGCTCTGCAATTTGTAGCATGTTACAGGCCACAAACTCAGGAATCTCATATGGCCTTCCTGAAAACACTGGAGGGATAAATGTATAACACCATCATACTAGGTGACTTCAACTACCCTAATATAGACTGGGAACACTACTCAAGCCCAAACACTCTAGCCCAAAAGTTCCTGGAATTCATAAACTCAACTGCCATGGAACAACTAGTCACCATCCCCACAAGAGGAGAAAACATACTTGATCTCATCATCACGAACATGGGAGCACAATGTTCCCTCACTGGTGAGATCTGATCACAAACTAATCTGAGGTCCTCATCCGAATGAAAAGACCACAGTAAAGAATCACACTTCTAAAGACTAGTGTGGTCTCCTTTAGTTAACATTACTCAAACCGCTGAATCACTTACAAATGCCTTCTACCAGCACCTGCAGGGCTGCATGGATCAGGCAATCCCAAGCAAAACAAAGACTCTTTGTACCAAAGGCAAGCGCCCAGTCTGGTGGACCCCAGCCATAAACAAACTCTACAACAAAAGGAGAAAGCTACTACAAGATAGAGCAAAATCCTTAAAAGGTAAGACACCTGATCACTATAAGTAAAAAGCTAAGAGCTCTCATAAAATCATCCAAAGCTAATTTTGAGAAAAAATAGCTAAGGACTCTAAAGACAACCATAAGGCATTCTTTAGCTATGTCAGAAACCTAGGAGGAAACTCCCAGATATGCTCAGAATTAGTTCAAAATGATGTGAAGATTACTGATCCTACAGACATTGCCAACATACTGGCTGAAAGGTTCAGTGCAAACTAAAGGAGAGATATCTATACCAAATGATTGTAGCCCCCCAAACATCTCCAACGCCCAGGTGAGAATTGCTCTCTCCAAGGCAAAGAACACAGCATCCATGGGACCTGATGGTGTCCCCGGCTGTGTGCTCCATGAACTCGAATTAAACCCACAGTTAGGACAGCTGTTTAATCTAAAGTCTCACCTCCGGATCTGTGGTCCCACTCCACAAAGGCAGTGCCTCCACAGACCCTGGAAATTACCGTCCCATTAGCTTGACAAGTCTTATCTGCAAAGCCATGGAGAGGATCATAATGGATCTCATAAATAAAGACATAGGGAACTTGCAGACTTTGGATCCAACCCAGTTTGGCTTTGTCAAAGGCAGATCATGCCTTCTAAACTTGGTTGACTTTTTCGAAACAGTCACCAAGGCCATTGACGAGGGAAAGGCAGTCCATACAGCCTACCTAGACCTTTTGATACAATACCTCACTCGGGTATCATTGAAAAACTCATCAACTTAAATGTAAACCCATACATTACAAGATGGGTTGCAAACTGGCTGAGTGACAGAACCCACAGGGTCAGAGTTGCTGGCGCCATGTCAGACTCAAAGCCTGTCACAAGTGGTGTCCCACAGGGCTCAGTCCTGGGCCCACTCTTGTTTGGCATCTACTTTTCTGAAGTACAAGCAAACACAGGAGGGTTATGGCTGACAAAGTTTGCAGATGACTGCAAACTGGGCGCTGTAGTTGAAAACACATCCGACACAGATATCCTTCAGAAGGGTCTCACAGAAACGGATAACTGGTGCCAGAGCCATGGCCTAAAGTTAAATGCCAAGAAATGCATAGTCATAAAAAAAAAAATAAGGTTACCCCTAGCTACCATACAGGTGGCAATCCCCTGAACACAGAAGAAGTTATTAGGGACCTGGGAACCCAGGTTGACAGTAGCCTTTCATTAGACACTCATATTGCTAAAGTAGTTAGGAAGACCTTCTACATTGCCCACCTTATCATGAAGGGATTCACATCTAGATCAAGGGAAGTCATAGTCTCCCTATACTCATCACTCATCAGACCAATGATCGAGTACAATGCCCCATTCGGAATGTATCTGACCCGACATTTGCAGCAGCTGGAGAGGCCACAAAAGTTCCTCACCAAAAGGATAAAGGGTCTCAAAAATCTGTCTTATGCTGCCCAACTGAAAGAACTCCAGTTATATTCAGTTGCTTACCGCTTGCTCAGAGGTGACCTATGCCTGACATACAAGGCCATGTCAAACCCAGATTTGATGAACATGCTTCATCTCAAAAATCAAGATCCCTCAGAGCCACAAGGGCGGAGACTTAAACCTGTTATTAATAGGACGTGCTGGAGGGATAGATTCATCACCCAAAGACTCTATGCTGTGGAACAAAATCCCGGTTTATGTGAGGCAGAGCACCTCGCTGGCCTTGTTCAAGAGGAATCTTGACCAATGGATGGGAGATCGCAGATACACCCCAGGGGTTACCTCAGTGTCACTGCTCGACAGAGGCACAGCAAAATAATGGGCATAGTTTCTCCAAACTAAAGCCACAAAACTATGGGCTAGGCTTATAAATGCCCTCGGGCAGATAGCCTAGTATGAACCTATGAACCTATGAACCTAATGGTGTCTGGCTTACTAAATTTGCAGATGATTGCAGATTAGGAGCGGTCACTGAATCCCACAGTAACACAAATGTTTTCCGGGAAGGGATTACGCAGACAAACAACTGGTGTCAGAGCCAAGGACAAACTAAATGCCAAGAAATGCATAATAGTATCCTTCGGGATGTCATCTGCCCCCTGGTAACTATCATATTGACAACACACCCTTTAGAGTTGACCCAGTAGTCAGGGACTTAGGGATACACACACACACACACACACACACACACACACACACACACACACACACACAGTGCTCTAGCCTTTGACCATCACGTGTCTACAGTAGTGAGGATATCCTTCTATGTTGTGCAACTTATAAACAAAGGTAAGCCATCCAAGTCCAATGAAGTCATTGTTCCACTGTATTCATCAGATTATTGAATAAAATGCCCCCTTTGGTATGTACCTAACCAGGCACATCCAACAATTGGAATTTCCACATAGGTTCCTCACTAAAGAATACAGGAAGTAAATAAATGTCCTATGCAGACTGCCTCAAGGCCCCATCCCTGTATTCAGTCTCCTACAGGCTTTTGATGGGAGATCTATGCCTAGCATACAGGGCTTTGTCAGACCCCACTCTGGTGGACCTCCTGCATATCCATAAAACAAGCAGTACTAGAATTACCCATTCTAAACACTTAAACCTTGCCTGCGGTATACACAGGACCTGCTATACAGACAGGTACACATCTCAGAGACTACCCAGTCTCTGGAACAGGCTCCCAAATCCATGTGAAGCAGAGTTCCTCCATAAACCAATCAAGTGCAACTGGATGGGAAACAGGAAATTCTTCCCAAGTTTGGCACCCATGTCTCTAATGGACAAAGGTAACCTGTAAAGGGTTAATATGCCAGGCCCCTGCTTGTAAAGGTTTCATCTCCGAAGCCCCTGCTTACTCTTATCAAGGATATCAGAACTTGTCAGATATTTGGGATGCATGGCTAGGCTCTAAAAGGCCCTTGTGCTCGTTAGCCCAGTAAACACCTACAAACATTAAGTGCTTAATCTAAATCAAGTTTTGATTCTCTTAACTACTTGTCCCTTACCAGATTATTTCAATACCAACATTTTCTATTTCAATGTCATAATCTTCTCTAATCAGCAAATGGATCATATCACACTATTTAGTCTTTTGCTATTTTCTTCAGCTGTAGTTGCTTGAACACCTTGGATCCTTGTTAAAATACCTAACAAAATACCATTGTTTTTACTTGGCTTACAGCAAGCTTTGCATTTCCCTCTTAAAACCGCTATTTTTCTCTCCTGTCCTCTTCTCTGAGGTTAACAGAGTTAAGTCCCTTGATGGCTTCCTCCCTGTCACATGCAGGAAGGCTGCAGACTGAACTTCCTCTGTCTTATTTGCAAGTCCTACACTTAGGAAAATACTGCTCAAACTCCTGGATTCAAAACTATCAAATTTCTAACAAGTTACCATAAAGCTTGACAGATGGTGGTAGATCTAATTAATTCATCTCGAGAAAAAAAAGAAGTTTCTTTTAATGCAAAAAGTGAAATAAACTGATTTTGGAAAAGATATGACATTTTAACAGCAAAATATTAAGCTGAACATCACAGGTGAAAACCATTATGTTGATTCCTCAGACTATGCTACAGCATATGGCTGTGATACTATTATGATAGCTCAAAAGTGGAAAATGTGTTTTTTACTCCTAACATCATTTTATTTATTTATTTGCTTGTTTAATTTTTATATATATATATATATATATATATATATATATATATATATATATATATATATATATATATATATATAAATTTTTTTTTTTTTTTTACCAGGTAGGCAAACTGGTCTATAGATGCTTTTCAGTTACAGCCAGGGTAGAATACAATACAAAAGAAAACAAGTGTAAACATCTATGTCAGTTGGAAAGCATACATATAAAGTGACAATTAGAAAGCATACAACAATAAAATTGCTGAGGGAGTACAGACAGAAGGTATTTTACAGGTCAATGGAGGAATTTCTGTGTAGTATGTACATTATATACAACATGCATAAAATAATACAGTAAAAATACAATAAGCTAAATAATTATGGAACGTATATGTGTGTGTGTTTAAAAGGTCTGTCCAACTGGCAAGTAATGAGGAATTACTCAGGCTTAATGCTGACTCTTTAGAATCTTTAATACCTACACAATGACCAATACATGACATGCATGGTGCAGCTGTGTAAGATGAACTTACTATAGCAGTAGAAGTTTAAATGATCAATGCTGCTGTAGCCTTAGTTATATGGGTTATATCCTACCAAGGATGTAAGAGCCAGCTAGCTTCCAAAGCTTCAGAGCACCAAACTGTCAATCATCTCAAGCTGAGTTGCCTAAAGGTTTGGGTAAGAAGCCATTCAGAGCTTCTCTGTCAGTAGACAGAGGGAGGCAGAGTTCTGAAAGGACAAGGCTAGGAATAACAAAAAGTAAGTGTCCACACCCTGGCATAAAAACACACCAACAAAACAAGGGGGATGGAGGGAGGGATTGGCAACTGCCATAGTGATTAGAACATCTATGTTATGGTAAGTTCATCTTGCACAACTGTACTAGGTTCTTCATACTGATAACTGTGGCAGTAGCCTTCGCTATTATCAGTAGATTACCATAGCTAACTATATTTAGAAGGTGGAAGGTGTCAGGTCAAGAAACCCCTGGAGAATGTTTGTAGCAAAGCATAATCTAGACCTAGTGAGGAAATCCAGCTTACAGTGCTCTGTAAAAGTATGTACAGAGGACAAAGTAGCGGCTTCTAGAATACTTCTATGGCTTTTTGGAAAGGGTTGGATTCTAGAAGAAGCCAAAGTTCTTGCAGCATGGACCTTGACCCTGCCTGGAATAGATTTGTCATGGTGAGTACAACAAAAGTAATGCCTTAGACAACCATCTGAAAATAGTTTGTTTTGACACTGTCTATGCCTTCTTTTTACCTTCACAAGAAATGAACATCTGATCCAATGATCTGAAAGACTTAGTTCCATCAAGTTAGTACCCAAGTTGTCTATGGATATCCAAGGTATGGAGTATCCCTCCTCCCTCATTTTTAGGTTGACAGAAAACAGGGAGATGTATAGTTTGACTTAAAGTAAACTCAGATACCACTTTAAGTATAAAAGGATTAGTTCCCATAGAAACCCTGTCCTTGTGGAAAATGAGGTATGCCTGACTCATCTTAAGAGCTTGCAAATCAGATACCCTTCTTGCAGAGGTCAGAGCAATTATAAAACTGTTTTTCCATGTTAAGAACCTCAAGTCAGCCAGATTAGCTGGTTCAAATGGAGCAAGTAGTTTCTCCATCACAAATTAAAATCTCAAGGAGGGGCCACCGGCTTACTTGTAGGCCTGTTATGCAAAACCCCTTTCAAGAACATTTAGACATGCAACTGACTTGAAAGGGGAGGATCCAGGGGCAGACATGTTGAAAAGGCTGATAAATGAACCTTCACAGAGGAAGAAAGGATAGTAATTCACACAAAATATTGTAAAACCAAAGAACTAGCCCTAAATGGGTGCTAGTTATGTTGATGGTACCAACTAGAAAACCTTTTCCATTTGCTAATACAAGATTTCCTAGCAGAAGGCTTTCTTGTCTCCTTTAGTGAATGCTGCACATCCTCAGAAAACAGGTGCCTAAAAGTAATTAAGACCATATCATCTAGGCAGTCAGCTAAAGATAACTGATGTTGAGATATATCAAACAACTCTGTTCTTGCGTGAATAGATCCATTCTATGAGGAAGCTTCTGATGGCTGCCCTTGGCCATTTGCAAAAGGGAGAACCGTGGCTGTATGGGCCAGAAGTGAGTCACCACAATGATCTTGAGGGATTCCTTCTGAATCTTCAGAAATACCCTGGATGTTAATGGAAAGGCATACAGAAACATTCCTGTCCAAGGAAAAGAAAAGGACTCTATCTTCCAAGGCCTTCTTGCATGGAGTCCTGAAATGTAATTTTGCCAGTTGATTGTTCAGACAGGAGGCAAAGAGGTCTGCTTGAGGAACTCCTGACAGATGATCAAACTGTGTAAGACCATCGGATCTAGTTTACATTTGTGAGGGCCTGCCCTGGTCCCGCTCAGTTTGTTGGCTACACAATTTTGCTCTGAAGGAATGGAGGTTGCCTGCACACACAGATTGTGCTGTGAAGATGCATCTAACGTGGCTAGTCTGCAAAGCGTGTATGACCTGGTTCCCCTTGCTTGTTGATGTACCACATCACTGTGGTGTTGTCTGTAACCAGTTGAAGAGGTTCTGGGGACCAAAGATGGTTCACAGAATTGATTGCCTTGATCAGGGCAAAAATCTCCTCAATATTTATGTGCTTGCATCGGTCTTTGGTGTCCCACACCCCCCTGCACTTTTACCTCTCCCGAAACTGTTCTCCAAGAAAAGTCTGAACTATCTGAGGTGACGGACTGCTTTGGAGCAGGGATGGACAGGAGAAGACCGTTATTTTAAGAATATCTGTTCTCTACATCAACAGACTTCTCTTCTGATAAATACCAGTACTTGGATCTGAAAAAGATAATGGGTGTTGGTGCTGGGACCAAAGAGATTTCAGATACCACTGTATCTTTCACATGTGGAGTCTTGCCAGGATTATCATGAAAAATCATGAGACCCAAAATCCTGAGATATTCCCATGCAGTGACTGAAGTCAGAGTGGAAAACCTTAGAAATGGATGTAAATAAAGATCTATTTTTTTTCCAGTGGAAGAAAAGCTCTTTGAACTGAAGTGTCTAGCTGACATCCCAGGAATAGAATATTGTGTGAGGGAGTCAAGAAAGACTTCTGAATATTCTCTTGGAATCCCACATTGGGCACAAGCTCTCTGAGAGAGAAATTCCTGACCATTTGAAAAAGATAAGTAAGTCAGCTAAATACAGAAAAATGTGGATACCAGTATCCTGCATTGAGCTATATGACCTAGACCCTTTGTGAACATTCTTGGGGAAGTGGGTAGCCCAAAGGGTAAGGCATAGAACTGATAATGTGATCCAGGCACACAAAAACATTAAGAAATGCCTGAAGGAATGTGAAGAGCATCTTTTAAGTCTAGCGTTGCCAGTAAACTTGAAAGAGGAAAAGAGGCAACCGGTTGTGAAGGGACATCATTTTGAATTTGTATATCATCACAAATAAGTTTAGGAAAGAATGATCCAGAACTGGTCTCCAAGAATTTTCTTTCTCTGGAGCTAAGAACATCTTTGAATAAAACCCCTTCCCCACTTGGGAAGAAGGAATTGGTTCTACCAATCCATGGGACAGCATCTGATGAAGAGGTATTAAGAAAACAGTCTGATCTGCAAGGTGAGGAATGACCCCCTGGAAAGATTTCTTCCCACTGCCATGTGTAACACTGACAAATGATTTTCAGAACTCATTAGTCAGAAACTATCTGGCACCAAAGAGAAAAAAAAAACAGAGATTCAGACTTTCTGGAAGAGCAAGAGGGCCAGGGTGGTGGGAGGTCACAAGGTCTCCTGAACAGTCATTCCGACCTGAAGTGTTCTTGGTTTTGGGATATTTCAGACTTCTTTTTGGAACCTTTTTGCAACTTCTTAAAATGTCTGTGTACCTGAAGTGACTGTTTATTCCATTTTTTGCCAAACTGGGTAAGGAGAAAAAATCCTTTGGACAATATGGAAAAGGAGGGCTGAATAATCTTTCCCTGGATCAGATTCTCTTTTCATCACACTTTTTGAACACCTCTGCAGGGAGGGGGGATAGGGGAGCTAAATACTAAACCTCTATCCAAGGAAGAATTTAAAAATCTCATTTTTATCATTTAGAAGGTTCTGAGAATGCAGCTAAGCAAACCTCCTTAAAACCTTACCGATGGCCATAGTCCTGTAAGTATATTAGAGTCATACACACTGCAAACAAAAAAAAAATCAAACCAGAAGTGGATAAAAATCAGGCAGCAACTGAATGTGCTAAAAATCAAAAGAAAGAATACAAGGTGAAGGATCAGATGAGAAGGCAAGAAATGTGGAAAAAACAAATATAGTTGCAAGTATAGAAAACGTCTGGAAGAGCCTCATGTTGATCAAGAACAAACACAGGAATGGTTAAGGAGAGGTGAATTTACATCAAGAAATGAAAGGTTAATATTGGCAGTCCAAGACAGTAAACCAGCGTGTACGTAGCCCACTAAGTCCATTGAACATGTGCGGAGAAACATATGTAGGTTTTGTGGAACCGAATGGGAAACAGTCATACACTTTACTGCTGGTTGCGACTCTAACGGCAGAGGGACTGTATACTGAAAGGCATAAAAATGTGGCGAGATTGTGCAAACATTATAGTATCGAAGTGGCTGAAAATCACTGGAAACATGAGACACAGAGAATCATAGAAAATGATGAAGTTTACATCACATGGGATCACTCAATACCAACAGTCCAAAAGATAGATGCTAGAAAACCGGATATAGTGGTCCAAGGAAAGAAGACAAAAGTAGCATTGATCATTGAAATCGTCCCACCTAGTGACTACAGTGTCTTGTATACAGAGAGACACAAAGTCATAAAATACCTCGATCTGCAGGCAGAAACGAGAGCCATGTGGAAGAAAGATACCCAGACAGTTCCAATAGTAGTAGGAGCAACTGGTCTTATAAAAAAGAATTTACAATCGTATTTAGATATGTTACCAATTCATGTAACACCGTATGAATTGCAGAAGGAGTCATTACTGGGCACATTGCGGGTGCTGCGAAGAGCACTTCTGGCTAACAGAGTGAAACAATACTAATTTCATGAACTTTAATCGTACTTTGACTTAGGAATGGGGTCCATTCCCGTCATGGTATTAGAAACCCAAAAGACTTGGAGAAATTAAAAGAGCAAACAATGACTAGTGACTTGTGCAATAGAATAAACTAAGTTATTTAAAATAGACTTTTCTTCACAAGACGAAACTATAGATAAACATTCCTCATACTTTCACAACATCTCAGAATAAACTTTAAACATATCAGCCTGAATTCTGAAATTCAATGTTCCAGAACTATGCAATTTTTTCTCCACACCTATCAGTAATTTTCACATCCTTACAACTTTTCCATCCTATAAGAGTAGGATTGGAATTCACTAGGGCTTAACAGCAGAGGAGTCAATTATGGCTATAGCTGCTGGGTCAGCTTTGGGAACAGCATATAAAAATTTAAAAGACTGAGGAACTTTAAACATCATGACTGCCATTTTAGGGACAGCTGGCTGACTATCAGGAAACCTGCAGGGAGCAAGACATAAATCAGGACAGGAGGAATGAGTACAGGTTATAAAAAATTCTTCTGTAACAACTCATAATGTATATATATTTTTTTTAGGGGACAGAGAAACTTCCATGTTCTCCCACTGAAAACAATGGGACATTCGAGGAAGAGTCTCAGAGAAAGCAAAACCTCCCCAGGAAGAATCAGAAAGAGAACTTTCCTCTCAGTCTGAATCAGATCTGAGGACAAAACCCTGAACCAGTCCCTTATCTTCCTGTTCAAATTCAGAACATTGAATCTCTTCAGGAAAGAAGTCATCCCTCCTTCCTTCACCAGAAACTACTCTACAAGAAGGATTAATAGCCTAAATCAAACCCTGAGCCAGTCTCAAACTATTCCTATCCAAGGAAATTTGAGAATTACACACATGCTTGGTTTTCAGTTTCTTTTTGACTGGAAAAATGAGTCAACCATTTTACTAATGGCAGCCTCTGCTTTCCCAGGGATGGGCACAGCATTCTGACACAGCAGAGAAACCTTTCCTGTTCCTTCTCCTAGGACTGAAAAGTGCGGTTCTTCCTTGTCCACTGAGGAGACCTCAATAGCTGCAGAGGACATGGCTAACCCCAGTCCATAGCGGCTGTAAGTGCTACACCACAGGGATGCATGGTACAAGATGAGTGGTCTGAGGTACAACAAATGGCCACAGCAGTCACCCACCTGTAGCTGAAGGAAACTGCTAGCCTGCTGTGGTCTCAAAGGTTGTTTGATTAACCATTTATTTTTGTGGCTGGAAGAAGGACCAACTGTGGGAGTTACAAAAAAAAGAATTAACAGAATAAAACTCAGTAAAAAGCACTTTCAAACACTATGACAGTCCCGCAACCTTGAAATAATTTCTCCACAGAAAACATAAAATAATTTCTCCACAGAAAACATAAAATAATAATACTGACAAACAATGAGTGCTCCGTTTAAAAGTACATTACAGTCTCTAGACAATGCATTAAAACACAACACTTCTAGCTTTAAAATTAAAACTCAACAGTAAAAAAATAAGAAAATGGAAGTTTATTTTTTTCCACTAAAGGGAACTTTTCTGCCCAACTACAGAAAGCACAAGCTGACGGTTGAAACTCAAAAGCCTCAAAAGGAGTGTACTCTTCGGTGGCAGTAAAGCTCTAGAAGGCTTTGTGCCCAAACTTGTCATTTAGTCAGCTCAGCTCAACCTGCTTAACAGCTTGGGTGCATGGAAGGTGCCCTGAAGCTTTGGAAGCTGGCTGACTTTTGCATCCCTAGAAGGATACAACCCATATAGCTAAGGCTCCTGCAGCAGTGATCAATATTAAGAACCTATCCCTTTACTGTTACCCCTCCCAATTAAATCTATAAACATCTATACAGTGCAGTAACTACCTGCCTTGTAGTTGACGTTTTGCAATATTTCTACAAAACACTTTAATGACAATTACCATTGTGTTCTTCTGACTTTTGCTTTCTTGATTGTATTACTTGTATTGAAAAAGAAATGCTTCGAGATGCCACTAAAAGAGGTGTTATCAAGCTAAGTCTCTGCACAAGTTCTACAACAAAACATATATAAAAATAACCATACGAGGCTAATGTGGAAAAGCAGTGCCAGCCTATGTTTATACAAAACATTATGTGGAAATACTTAAACGTTTAAAATGTTAGCAAGAGAATTTTTGAGAACTAATAATACTATTAATCCCAATATACAACAGAAAGAAGAAATGTTATTTCATACGCATATAAAACAATGATAACCTTAATTCATTTAAGTACGTCTCTAACATTTTTATAAAATAGTTACTATATTTTAATTTTGCATTTAGATAAAAATTATTGCATTAAAAGGTGTTTAAATGTTAATAACAATAATGATAATATCTATTTGTTAACCAGGTATTTCCACTGGACACACACTCTTCAAAAGGTGACCTGGGAACAATGTCTGGTTAATTCACTTGCTCAAGGTCACACAGTAGGCAAATGAGAGCTGAGAGACTCAAACCCTCTACCACAGAACTACATCTTGCAACTCTAACCTCTGTAACAACTGTATAATTATTATTTGTGAAACTGAACTATTTCAAATCATACTTTAAAGAATGATTCATGAAATGTTACTGTGTTGTCTAGGTTATACTATAATACAACCGATTAAAACACTTACCTGACTCTCCTACCAATAATGTGTGCATTGTATGTTCCATTACAGCTCGAGCAACACCAATGGCATTTTTAATTCGTCTTAAGTCTGCAACAGCTCCAACTTCCATAGTGTCGCTAAAATCAGATAAGGAGAAAAAGTAAAGCAGACCTGCTAGGATGTGGCTATATAGCAGTTCAATGTACACACATTAATTAAAATGTTCTACCTACATAAAGTTATTTCTAGTTAACATAGCAGAACGTTACCAACTCCTGCTGTTGTAATTGCCCATGAATGCAGTGCATGCTAATATGGTCTTGTAATGTAGTGGGAGGTTTCACTTTACTGACTTACTTCACTGAGCACAACATACAGATGAAATGCAAATGAACAGCGTATGCTATAATAAATAATGAGCATTAACTTGTTCATTAATCAAGCAGACTGCACTTCCTATTTCTACTCACTGCAGCCGTAAGCACTGGTACATGCTATGCATCATCATTCTCTATGCAAAAACTTTCTAAAAGTGGACAGGAACAGGATACTAGCTAATGAGCAGACCGCTGTCCTCATGTATACCCATAGCAGCCATGTTAAGTCAAATCCCTTCCAGAACAGCCCTATTACACAGGGTCAGAATGGTGCAAAATGAAGGCAGTCAAAGTTGTCAGAATATTCTAAATCTTCCATTCTGAAGCATTAATAGCCTCTTCTCTGCCCCAACCTCACAGTCCATCTTCCTCTAACACTTTCTCCTTACAACCTGTGCCCATCTCCTTTATCAAATCCCAAATGAAAAAACCCAAACTCTGCTCACCCTCTGTTGATAATCTAACTTCCCACTTCCTTAAAATTGCAGCCAGCCCTATTGTCTACCCTGTTTCTATCCTTATTAAATCACTTTGTCACCGAGGCTCTCATCCCAACATATGAAAATGCTTTTACACAATCCCACTCCACAAGGGAGGCAACTCCACTGACCCCTCAGACTATCGTCCCATAGCTATACTATCCCCACTTTCCAAGATACTTGAGAAATGCATTCACTCCCAGCTACTCTAATACTTGCTTGAAAATAATCTCCTAACTCCCAACCAACACGGTTTTAGACCACACCACAGCACATCTACTGCACTTCTCTCATTCACCCAAACAGTGGCAGAGGCCCGTGATAACAACCTACTTCTCTCCTGTCTATTCCTTGATCTCTCCAAAGCTTTTGATACAGTCTCTAGATGTTAACTAAACATTCAGACCTTCACCTCTCTCCTCTCTCTATAACCTGGTTCTCTAGTTATTTATCTAAGAGACTTCAAGCTATACACTGGCAAACAGACACCTCTCTTCCTCTGCCCATCAACACGAGAGTTCCACAAGGCTCTATCCTGGATCCTCTCATTCAACATCTTCACTAACAACTTACACTTAACTACTAACCTCACAACCCTTTTACAATATGCTGACGACTCCACCCTCATAACCACAGCCAACACCATCCCCGAACTCCTTTCTCGTACCAAAGACACTTTCACTTCCATATGACCTGGCTCACTGATAATTAATATTAAACCCCAAAAAAACTAAAAACGTTTGCTACTCCTTCCTAAAAACCTTGCACAGCATAAATCCTCTTTCTCCATTGCTTCCCTCAACACCATCATCAGACCCGAACCACACACCAAATTACTTGGTGTTACCATTGACGATGAACTAAAATTTGACATACAAATCAATGTATGAAAAAAAACAAAAAAACACCAAAAAGTTGACCTACTATACCGAAATCATAAATTTCTTTCTAATTCCTCTAAACTCACCCTAGCCTCATTTCTCTTCTTACCCAGTCTACTGTATGCAGCCCCAGTCCTCATCAACTTCAGTCTTCTCTTCTCAGCATACAATAAAATAGCTAAATTTGCTGCTAACCTCTCCTATAATTCTCAATCACTGCCTTGCCCTTAAAGGTCTGCAATGGCCTGAATTCCCAAAATAACTTCTCCTTCCACAACTGCTTATAATACACTCAGTTCTTTATAATCCTACATCATGCCCCTCTATCTCTAATATTGTACCACAATATAACCCCAGACATCAACTCCGTTCATCAGACAAACATCTGCTGGACATATACAAACCATCTATTAAATGCTCAGTTGCTTGCTCCTGGAACACCCTTCCTTACAATACAAGAAATATCCCCATAAATCACAATTCAAACTAGAACTCAAGCACTACCTACAGAACACCTAGTCCTGTCCCAGTCTAGCTCCAACCGGATTCCTAATACCTCTTCCTTATACCCACCATCTTTTCTCTTTCTTCTCTTCTTGCCCCTCTTCCTTGGAAAATTTCTCCAGCTCCCTGTGTGTGTAAATAACTCCTTTGCTTTCTCCTAGCTTCCACACCCTCATGTTGATACTGTACATAAATTCATATATACAAAAATCTGTACAAAACAATTTAATTGTGTTATCTTTTGTTGTATAAATTCTTTTTGAGATGTAATTTCTTTTTTGTATGACTGTAATTTCTTTTTTGTTTGACTGTAATTTGTAATTGGAGCTTTTCTCCTCGGGTCTCCACTGAAAATGGGCCATTTGCTCAGTTGGATCAACCCGGTTAAAAAATGACACTCGATAAATAAATAAATATGAGGCACAAGGATAAATACACTTCAGCTTAGGATCTTTCACAATAACCAAATTCATGTTAATTTTTTTTTATATACAAGACAGATCAAATTCTCTAATATACTTTATGTGGTTAAACTGTGCTCTAAATAGCACCAACCATTTGTTTAAATGTGCTCATTCTCTTGATGTTCGGTACATTTACCGATTCTTTTCCTCACCATACTGCCACAAACAAGAAGTGCTGAGTACTATGAAATGCTTTCTGCAACGAAAAAATGTATTAGTTCATGCACACATGTACTTGCTGCCGTGAAATCACTTACCCATTCATAATCATAGCATCTAAGGTAGTCTCTCCCCGTTCATCTGGACTTCCCCCATATCCGACAGTGAAATCACACTGATCCTTTTCACACTGCCCACAGCCTTCTTCTACAGCATCGACTGCTGAGCCTCCATCTTGTAAGGTCTTCCAAGCTTAAATGAAAATAACACACTTTCAATAACTTTGTTGCATTATTACATGAAAACATAACATTAAGTCCAACGTACATGGTACCAGCTTTTATTCTAGTTGCATACATTTTAAATATATAGATTGTAACACTAGTTACAGAGAGGTGGCGAAAGCTAAGGATAAGGCGTATAGAGAGTTGTATGAGAGATTGGACAATAAAGAGGGAGAAAAGGACCTGTACCGATTGGCTAGACAGGGGGACAGAGCTGGGAAAGATGTGCAGCAGGTAAGGGTGATAAAGGACAGTGAAGGAAACGTACTCACAAGTGAGGAGAGTGTGTTGAGTATATGGAAAGAGCACTTTGAAGGGCTGATGAATGAAGAGAATGAGAGAGAGAGAAGGTTGGATGATGTGGGGATAGTGAATCATGAAGTGAAGCAGATTAGCAAGGAGGAAGTAAGGACAGCTTTGAAGAGGATGAAGAATGGAAAGGCTGTTGGCCCAGATGACATACCAGTGGAAGCATGGAGGTGCTTAAGAGAAATGGCAGTGGAATTTTTAACCAGATTGTTTAATGAAATTTTGGAAAGTCAGAGGATGCCTGATGAGTGGAGAAAAAGTGTTTTGGTGCCTATCTAAGAATAAGGGTGATGTGCAGAGCTGCAGTAACTACAGAGGGGTAAAATTGATCAGTCACAGCTTGAAGTTATGGGAAAGAGTAGTGGAAGCTAGGTTAAGAAGGGAGGTGATGATTAGTGATCAGCAGTATGGTTTCATGCCAGGAAAGAGCACTACAGATGCAATATTTGCTCTGAGAGTGTTGTTGGAGAAATAAAGAGAAGGTCAGAAGGAGTTGCATTGTGTCTTTGTGGACTTAGAGAAAGCATATGACAGGATGCCTAGAGAGGAGTTGTGGTACTGTATGAGGAAGTCGGGAGTGGCAGAGAAATATGTAAAAGTGGTACAGGATATGTACAAGGGTAGTGTGACATTGGTGAGGACTGCGGTGGGAGTGACAGATACGTTTAAGGTGGAGGTGGGTTTACATCAAGGATCAGCTCTGAGCCCTTTCTTATTTGCAGTGGTGATGGACAGGTTGACAGATGAGATTAGACAGGAGGCCCCGTGGACTATGATGTTTGCAGATGACATTGTGATATGTAGTGAGAGTAGGGACCAGGTTGAGGAGACCCTGGAGAGGTGGAGATATGCTTTAGAGAGGAGAGGAATGAAGGTCAGCAGGGCTAAAACAGAATATATGTGTGTAAATGAGAGGGAGGGTAGAGGAATGGTGAGGATGCAGGGAGTAGAGTTGGTAAAGGTGGATGAGTTTAAATACTTGGGATCAATAGTTCAGAATAATGGTGAGTGGAAGAGAGGTGAAGAAGAGAGCACAGGCAGGATGGAGTGGGTGGAGAAGAGTGTCACGAGTGATTTGTGACAGACGTGTACCAGTAAGAGTGAAAGGGAAGGTCTACAAGAGGGTAGCGAGACCAGCTATGTTATATGGGTTGGAGACGGTGGCATTGACGAAAAGGTAGGAGTCAGAGCTGGATATGGCAGTGTTAAAGATGTTAAGATTTGCACTGGGTGTGACTAGGATGGACAGGATTAGGAATCAGTATATTGGAGGGTCAGTTCAGGTTGGAAAGTTTGGAGACAAAGCAAGAGAGGCAAGATTGCGTTGGTTTGGACATGTGCTGAGGAGGGATGCTGAGTATATTGGGAAAAGGATGCCATGGATGGAGCTGCCAGGTAAGAGGAAAAGAGGAAGGCCTAAGATGAGGTTTATGAATGTGGTGAGAGAGGACATGCAGGCAGTTGGTGTGAAAGAGCATGATGCAGAGGACAGGAAGAAATGGAAACAGATGATCCGCTGTAGCGACCCCTAACGGGAACAGCCGAAAGAAGATAATGAGATTGTAACACTAGTATTTCTCATGGAAAATGATTTTTTTTTTAATTTTATTTATATTCTGAAGTTCAAACTAGTTCCAAAGAACATAGCATATTACACAAGCCCACTTTCATGGACAGTCAAGGGTATGATGGAAGTATGCAAGGACAAAAGTTCTAGAAGTTTAACATTATTATAACTCAAACAGCAGCAGCAGCATGATAAGCACACACTAAAAACTAAACAAAATGTACATTGATCTGCACATGTATACAGATCACAAAGTTATCGGCTATTTATAATATAACATCTACAGGTACAGATATCACTGATAGTGCTGTTACAGGGTAAGCATAAGAAATGATATTATGAGCAGAGTATGTTACCTATGACATGTACAGCTTAGTACAGAACAGCAAAAATAAAATGGCATTAGAAAGCTGTATTTTCAGTGTATACTACATTCTTTAGGCAAGCTTCACGTTATTATCCAATCCTTGTGATATCTTTACTTGCTTGGCAAATGCTTTGGCAAACATCTGCAAGGAGAGAAAGTAATTGTGCAGTCTTGACAAAAGTCTACACCAATATAAAAGTCTTAAAAAGCTTGCTTGAAAATAACAAATCTGCCTTCTATAACTCTGGAAGATTATACCAGATCAATGGATTTAACAGTAGTGTTATGGATCAATAGGAATTAAGCATTTGGACTGCTTATTGGCTGGGGAATTACTGTGGATGATTTCCAAAGGTGGGGAAGGTTATGAAAAACTATAGTATTAATGATGTGAGGGTGACTAAAGAATGTGTGACAAGAACAAAAGAATCTTCGGGTGAAGACTATCATGCAACCTAAGGCTAACGCAGTCCTGAGCAAATTGTGTGCCATCTTCAGAGTTATAGATAAAAATTACATAAAGGGTGTTCTAGATAGCACACACTACGGACAGCCTCTTCAGCTCAGCTGCAATTTATTTATGCTATTTATGCTAATGAAAATAAAAACCTGTACTTCCCAGGCCCATAATTGAGTACAATGCACACTTCTGCATGGACCTAACCAGGCACTTACACAAACTGGAGCGGACCCAGAGGTTTCTCATTAAAAGAAAATACAAAGTTCAAGACACATCTTATGCACCAAACTAAAGGTCCTATCCCTTTACTCCATCTCATATAATTGACTGAGATGGGACATATACCTGGCCTACAGGACATTCTCTGATCCAGCCCTAACCAAAATGTTACCCTTATATAATTTTTCTTGTGAATATGCAATGCTTTAAAATGTACCTGAACCTTATCTCTGTCGAACAGAATTTACTAGAATGACAGATTCATATCCAAAATGCTGCCTCATCAACGGAATAAATTTCCCATCTTCATAAAACATCCCTCACTCTCCAGAAAATTAATTTGGATAAATGGATAGGGAACCATAAATTCAATCCTGGGGGTACTGTCCATGTCCTTTATGGACAGAGGCAGTCTGTAAAATGACTCGGGGCTCCAACACCCAAATACCCACTACCCTGATAACTACCCCATCCCATATCTGGGGAATTAAGATAAAATATTTTCATATCCTGGTTATTATTGGGCTAGGCCTGTAAATACCTTGTGCCATTAACCTAGTAATCCCCTACGAACTGCTATAACTTCTACACACAGGTCTCTGGTACTCTTCTAGAATCCACAGTTAATTACATGGAGTTGCTAGAACAGATCCTCAGGTAGGTTCTTGGTACTCCACAGCTCCTTTTGATCAAGGTTCCCCAACAGGCTCCACACTTAAAATGAAAGTGTGTCAGTATGCTAGAGGCCTTGGATTCTTGCAGAACTTTACCAGCTGATTCACTTTACAGGTTTTACTACCATACTACATTAATTTACATCTGCAGTTTTCAGGTTTTAACCACTGTGTGTAAATAGTCACCCCATCAAAGATAATGTTTCTGATTTCTAAAACAGCCACTATGCCACAAGAGGAATTATGGAGAGATTGTAGTCTGTTGAAATTATTATCACTAGATGGGCAAGTTAGGCTTGAAACAATTAACATGGGGTGAGGGATTATCTCCACTTCTGTTAAACAGGAATCTTAATGTCCAGCTATTTTTTTTTCATTCAAGTTATTAATTTCTGAATAGGAAAACTGTGGATTACTTAGAAAATACACTTGTCTGTTTTGCTTTGAAAGAAAATCAGATTTTGCTCTCTCTGTCAAGATTTTACCATCATCATGTAACAGACAGTAAGGGTCCATGTAAAATCACTGCTAAATTTCTTCTCTCTCTCCCAATCTTTACACCTTAAGAAGCATGTCTCTTCTCTCCGGATGCCTTCGACATAATTTAAGCGACGATAGACCTACCTAATTAATCTGTCGTCAGCTCAACCCACCCAGAACCATAGTTTACAATGTCATAAAAAATACCAAAAACTTCTCCAATGAAGCATTCTTAGACGTGCTCAATAAATGTAACTGGACGCCATTCCATCATCTTCAACTCAACCAGGCCATAACATACTTAAATGACAAATTTCTAGCTATTCTAAACAGCTTAGCGCCAAATCGTACATGTGTTAAAAATAAGAGATTGCCCTGGATATCAAAAGAAACCATTAGACTTCAAAAACTTAGGGACAAAACCTGGTTTCAATACCAGAAAACAAAAAAACAACAATAAAACTCTGTTAGCAAACCAGCAGCTCTGCAATCAAACAAACAAAAAAAAACATATTATACATCTATACAAAACAAATATGAAAACAATCCCAAAAAGTTCTTGCTCCTCCACCCAGGTAAAGCCATTACCGCAGAACCGACAACCAATAATCAAAGCATGAGTACTGCCTCACAAATCAACACCTACTTTATAAACACCACCCTCTCCTTAGTTACAGGGAACAATTCCACCCCACCACTTCTTCCACCTAATGCGGAAACTAGCAACTCTTTTGACCTCAAACCTGTCCCAACTAACACCATAAGAACAATGCTTTAAAAACTGAAACTTTCTTCCTTAGCATCTGACCAACTCCCCGATGAGAACCTTAAACTTTCAGTTGATGGCTATAGCTCTGCCCATATCCATTCTGATAAATAGGTCTATAGCTGAACAATCGGTCCCAAAATTATGGAAAATTTCCTAGATCACCCCTCTATATAAAGGAGGATCATCAACAAAATTAAACAATTACAGACCCATAGCCATCCTTTCCCAGAGTCAAAATTCTGGAAAAATGTATACATGCACAATTACTACAATACCTGCTATCTCACAACCTTATCTCTCTCCCTCCCAACAAGGTTTCCGACCGAAAAACAGCACCACCACAACCCTAATTAATTTCTCTAACACCATCAACCATCTCAGAAATTCAAACCACCAAGTAGCATCAATCTTCCTAGAAATGTCAAAAGTGTTAGACACGGTCTCCCATCAGAAACTCCTTAATACTCTTGCCTCACTAAACCTGTCAAAGACTTCCCTCTCCCAGTTACTAAGCTATCCTTCTGACAGACAAGCAGTACAAATGAAATCCGAACTTTCACCACTTCTGACTGTCTCAGTCGGAATCCCCCAAGAATCCACACTAGGGCCCCTTCTTTTCACTATCATCTCTAATGATGTAGCCTCATCCACAACACACACTTAAGTAGTTCAGTATGCGGATGATTCAACTTTAAATCTACTCAGCAGATACCTTACCAGACCTCCAAACAGTAGCCCAAAAAGCTTTTAATGATATCGAAACATATCCGAGTAAATTGCAACTAATCCTCAACACCAAAAAGACAGTTAATGCTATTTACCAGTAGGAAACAATCACCTACCACCTCTCATTTCACCATTTTCAACAACACAGTCATCCAACCAGATGAGCATACAAAACTCCTCAGTGTGACTATCAACAACAAACTCAAATTTGACCAACACACAGCCATCACAATTAAGAAAGTTCACATCAAAGTTCGCTTACTGTACAGAAGCAAGCCAATTCTCACTGACAATAGCAGACTTGCCATATCTAGAACCTTCCTCCTCTCTACACCCCTTTATGCTTTCCCACGCTTTACCAACTAAAAAAAAAAAAAAAAAAAAAAAAAGAAAATCAGACAACCAAAATAGCCCACTTCACAGCCAACCTTCCCCACCAAACCCACCATCGTATTGCTGTACATTAATTGGCTCGAGCTAACTAACCTTCTCCATCTCTACCAACTTAAATTCACACACAGTATCCTCTTCCATCCTGACAACTGCCCATCCCTCAAGGAACTTGTTCCCTACTCATGCCCATTAAGTCTAAAGATCTGCAGACAGAAATTTTCTCACATTAAACAAAACTAACACTCACGGTGAAGCCCTATTCTCAAATCAAATAGCCAAATTATGGAGCGCTCCAAATCACACCTGAATCTACCAGTTTCAAGCAACTACTATTTGAACATCTATCCAAAAACTGGCACTGCTCCTGAGCCAAACCCGACTGACAAGATATGTATAACTTTCTCATCAACACTGACAATCCTTACCACATTTTCTCCATCTTCTCAGTGTTATATAAAGGAAATCTTGTTTGCTCATAACTATTTAATATGTACACAGTACTAATTTTTTTTTTTCACGGGGATCTTTACTGAAATGCTTGTGCATTTTTCTTTTTGAACCTGTATCTACTAGAAAACAGTACTGAATACTTCTTTGTATATAGACTAACTAGATGACGTGCATTCTGCATTTTACTATATGTATTTTTCTGCATCTTACTATATGTGCATTATTGTACTATCTAATTATTGTATTTTGCTTATGTTTCTGTGGAGCTTTTCTTCCCGGGCCTCCACTGAAAATGGGCTTCTGGCTTAGTTGAACTCTTCCAGTAAATAAACAAAGTCTTTTCGGTTCACTGTTTGGCCAGGAAGCATTTTTTTTTACTTTATTTGCTGCACCTTGTGAGGTACTGTATCTTGCAGAGGAAGAAATATACTGAGAAGATATCAAAATACAATAAAAGTCTGACTATGAAGAAACGCCCTTCAAGGTCACTATAACCAGTGCACTGAGGAGAGGACCACGTATTGTACTTCAGGGAACTACTCCTAAAATACACAGTACACTATCACTATGCAGTAATCACTTCGTAACGACAGCTGGAAATCTGTCAGAAGTAATAATCCAATTCAGTAATAAATGTTGTTCTGTTAGAGTTGTAGTGAATTGACAAAAGAGGATGGAATGTAAATAACTTGTTTTTGATAGTATTTTTGTTTTAAACTAAATGTCTGTTCTTCTTTATCAGTATATTTTTGCCAGCATCATGCCTGAACAGTCATGCTTAAAAAAGGTTGTAGGATCAATCTACAAACAAGGGAGTGAGATGGACGAGGTAAGAGGTATACTGTCCTCATACCCGTTTCTGTTTGTGGTAGATGTAGGTCCATGTTTTGTGTATGATGAATACGCTAGAAGAAATGGAAAGATTTTTAGGAGCTCTTTAGTTCTGTATACAAGTTTTACCCACAAATCCTTCTGCCAGCAAATGGCTAACTGCTACGATACCACATAGCTGGCAATGCTCTATCCCTTCTTCCTTTCCGCCAGCTCCCTCTATGGAAGGATGCAGTGTCAGTGGCTCAACCAGTAACACGCTCGCCTTTGGTGTTGAAGATCAGAAGGCAGTGGACTACATTCGCACTCCAGGTGAGTGGATTAAATTTTCAAATTGCTGACACTACAGTACACCACCAGGAGATGGCACATTCCTAAGTGTACCATCGTCAAAATAACATATTAAACCAAGCTGCCATGTATTTGAGTCAGTGGTAGTTCAAAGTGGTTGCAAAAGATCCCATGGCACCAGAGAGAGTAAGTGGAAGTTCCCAGATACCCTACCCAAATTTTCCCTGAAGTATAAATACCACTTTTGGTCTCTCCTGAAGAGAGACCACTAGCCTAGTAGTACTAACTCCCTCAACAAAGGATAAATACAAAAATAAAAAATTGTTACTGAAAAATACAAGTGATTTGCAAAACAAAGACTAAAATGCAATGCTGATAAGATAGTGATAAGGATATAGGCAAGGACAAGATGTCTGACGTGAAACAATTAGGGAATGGAAGGGAAAATATTTAGATATTAGACTGTGTGGAACCAGGAAGGAGAAAGTAGAACAGAATTATGTGGCACTGAAAGAGAAAAATGAAGACATGGACGAAATGAGACAAAAGTCTGATTGTTTCCACAGTGGCCCTCTAAAAGTGCCAAGTACAATCAGGCTCCAAGAAATATCATAAAATCTCTAAACAGATTTTATGTTGTCCGTATGCTCTTAAAATTATTGGAGAAAGCAGAAAGAATTTTGTAGATAATGGTTCTGAATGCCTGATTTTAACAGGGTGGAGTAGATTGCATTTTAGGTTTACGAGACTGCATACAATATTCTACAGCTGATAAGGATGAAGGATGGGAAATGGGGAATGTTAGGAAGGTAGGAAGTTACAAGGTAATGGGATTGGTATGAAAGAAAAGGAAGCAAATCTTCTGAAAGAAATGTAGAACACGGAAATGAGGGTTAGTACGATTAGGGTAGGTCTAAATGAAGGGAACATTTGTGGGTTCCTCAAACAAAATTTTAGTGCATGGAAAATGTTTTGGGTAGGAAAGTGGAATAAAAAGGAACTTGAGCTACAACAATGTACCGCAAGCAAAATATAAGGAGGCTTTGTTACAAACCATCCAGGAGCTGAAAAGGAAACTGGGAGACCTGGATTCTGATAAATTTGGTCTATCCACCAAAAAAAATCTTTTTCACAAACGGCAAAACTGCAATCTGGAAAGTCAATGGATGTTGATATTGGCACCATAAAGATTTTAGATACTTCTTATTTTCCTCAACTGGAGTCTTGCCAGTGGGGATCATAGATGCCATTAAGACTCAAAATCCTGAGAAATTTCTGGGCTGAAAGGAAAATTTTTAGCTACAAAATCTATGTTTCCATGTGGAAGAAAAGCTCTTTGAACTGAGGTATCTAAATGATACCTCAGGGAAACAAAGACATTTATATGTTCTCCTGGAACCCCAGTCTGTGTGGAATAATCTTCATCCAAGAGATATAAATAAGAACCCCAGTCTGTGTGGAATAATCTTCATCCAAGGGATATAAATAAGGAAAAATGTGAATATCTTGCAGTCTGCTGTAGGCCATCACAAGAGGTACACACTTTGTGAATACTTTAGTAGCAATGGATAATGCAAAGTGTGATCCAGACATATAACACCTATAAAAACATCTGAAATATGGATTTATAGGCATATGACAATATGCATCCTTTAAATCTAAAGTTACCAAAAAAACTCAAATGGGGACTGAAGGTATAACATTCTGAACTTGGCACTACCACAAATAGTTTTAGAATGAAAGATCTAGAAATGGTCACCATGAGTCTTCTTTATTTGACACCAAAAACAATTTGTAGCAGAGGAGGAGGGTCGCTTCCATAACTCCTTCATAAAGCAGATGCTGAATGACAGGAGAGAAGAGAGGAATTTGGTCCAGCAGAAGAGAGGAATCCTTAAAAAGGGACAAAGAGACTCCCACTGCAATCTGTAACCTTGATGAATTACTTTCAGAACCTACTTGTCTGAAACTATCTGTTGCCAAAGAGATGAATGGAGGCTCAGACTTGCTGGAAGGATTAAGGCTATGGCAGAAAGGGGGCGAGTCTTACAGTCATTCAAATGAGCCTGTTCTTTGTTCTGTGGGGGTCCTCCTTTCTTTCTGGAACCTCACCATCATTACCTTTTAAACAACTTATCAGCAGCTTGCTGTGTTTATTTACATTGTATTTTGAAAAAAAAAGTTGCAGGAGTAGCATTAAAACCCTTGAAAAACTTGGAAGGCCGAAAAATTGGAGAAATTCCTTGACTCGCTTACCTACTTCATCACACTTAAGAATATCTGCGACAAGATGGTACAAAACCTAACTGTGTCTAAGGAAGAATTCAAAATTTCAACTTTGACATCTTCTGGAAACCTTTGTATATGCAACAAAGTAAATCTCCTCATGACAGTTGCACTGGAAATGGCACCAGCAGAATCATAAAACACATTTCATACAGTGGGCAGCCACCTGAAATACAAGTTTTTTTTCCTCCTCAGTAGAGGAAACAGATGTAATAAATATTCCTTATGTTCTCAAAAAAGGCAAACAAACTTTAATATACAGGCTTGATGGATGAGAAATCTAAAAATAAGTGTTGCAGAAGAATACAGTTTTTTTCTAACTCTATCAAGAACTTGCTCATCCTTGTCAGAAGGGGACGGATTAGAACTAACCAGATGTTTGGTAGTGGATGGGTTCACTGGAAAAGTAATTGCTGGGTCTGATCTGGGAGATTAATATACAACTAGAGAATGCTGTATTGGCTTTTTGGGGGCAGCAGGGTGGCTATCAAGCAGGGTACCTGCTGTTACAAAAACGCTCTCCACTGCTGAAAGAACATGATGAACTAAAATAGATTTAGGAAAATCCCGCTGCAATAAATTATAGTACTACTTTAGGGATGTCATTATGTGCTCCCACTGACACAACTGAATTATTATGGAAATAATTTCAGAAAGACCAAATCTTTCAAAGGGACTTGCAGACATCATTTACTCCTCAGAATCTGAAACCGAAACCTGAGGAGACAAAATAGAGCCTGTCCCTCCAAAATCATTTTGTGGTTCAAAATCTTGAGCCTTTTCAGAAGAATCATCCCCTTTTCTCTTGCCAAAACACCTGAACTGGAAGGGTCACGACCCTGGAATAAACCCAGAGATTAGCCCAAATAAATCACTCCTCTTCAAAGTGACTAAGACAGAAGAAGACATAGGTCTTAAAATTTGTTTCTTTATGACAGAAATTTCTGAAAACTCCTTAAGGATGGGTATTGCAGTCTGGCTAGGCAGAAGGGTATTTCCTGTTCCTTGGCTGCCAAGGGCATTCAAACAGGGCAGTGGATGTGTCTAACCCCTGATCCATGATGACTGATTGGACCAGAGGGATCCAAGGAAAAAGATAAATGGTCTCAGAAGCCAAAAACTGTCACAGCAGTCTCACCCACCTGCGGCTGAGGCACATTAGCAGCCTGCGGTGATGGCAAAGGCTGTTTATGAATTTTCTTCTTTTTTGTGGCTGGACAAATGAAGATACTGATGATGCCCGATTTCTGGGGAAGCCTGGCGGCAGTAGTCAATGAAACAGATTAGTAAAAAAAAAAATACACTTTTCCCACCAAAAACTTAGTGAAAAGCACTTTAAAACACCTATTCCCATCTGCAAAGCTAAAATAAGAACAACTTATTAGCTAGGAAAATAAGCAGTTTTAAATCAATTTTAATAACTTTTTTCTACGAAACATAAGGTAAAGTTCCTATTTAGAAGTTACTAAAAGTTGCTTAGGTTTCAATCAAAATTAATTTTTTTATAAGCAGTTTTAAATTAATTTTAATAACCTTTTTCCACGAAACAGAAGGTAAATTTCCTATTTAGAAGTTACTAAAAGTTGCTTAAGTTTCAATAAAAATTTTTTTTTTTTTTAAATTAAAATGTAGAAGTTTTTCCACAGCCGACCCCAAAGGGAACTTATCAGGCAACCAATGAAATGTGTTAGCTGACCATAACGTCTCAAAAGTACAGAAGGGGAACACCCTTTGGCGCCAAACAAGCTCTGACGGCTCTGGTTCCCTAACCACTGTTTTTATTTAACTCAGCTCAAGATGAATAACAGTCTGGCTATGTGGAAGATGGCCATGTGGAGGCTCGCCAGCTGCTGTATCCCATGCAAGACAACCTGTGTAGCTGAGGTAATACAGTAGTGATCATAATGACGAACACCTGCTATTTCTTATGATATAATAGCACACAAACTTGATTCAATGGCACCACTTTCATCTACAGTATTGTATGCTTGCTGTAACATAATTAATCTTTAAATCTTTGACTACAACCTATACTAGTGAAACATTTGTCAGTGAAATATTTTTTAAAAATATTGTGAAGCTGTTTCTGAATAGAAGTGCATACTTCTTTATTAGTACCACTGTTATTATTTCTTAGTACTATAAAATGTGGCAACTATAAAGTGTCCCCGAATACAACATACGCTGGTACTTAGTTTCCAAACACAATTATACCAGATGTCTTGTACCTGAATAATGGTAGAAAAACACATCAGTAACATATGCAGGCTCCAGTAGTACTTCTCAACATACCCGCAGTATGTTAACAACTGCAAGAAGTTCATTCATGGTAAACACAGAGCATGCATAACCAAACACACACAAAAAATTAATGAAAATTAACTTAATAGTTTTATCGTAGTCAAACTAGCTATAATGCAGACAAGTTTATTAAAGTTGTTTGCAACTGAAGTGGAAATGGTGCACGTTCTTCAATGTTTGTTGCTATATTTTTAAGGGGAGGTGTATAGCAAGTGTGGCTGTTATCACCAAGTGTTTGACAACCATTGTGTTTCATCTACAACTCAATGATCTGTTTCTGGGTACAAGAGACAGACCCTGCAGGCTGCAAAAGGTTATATAAAAATACAAGAACCCAAACTTCGAAGATCAAAATATCTTAGAAGTAGCTGCTCCACTGACAACTCATCCTTGATGTATTAGGAATTTACTCCTTCACAGTATACTACATAAGGGTAACAGGTTTCTGCTGCCAATCAAAGCACTTCTCTACTTAAGGCTAGAAACAGTACTCTACATCCAAGACTACCTCCCATGACCTTTCACCTGCCTTTCTAACCATACCAGCCATACTGATAAAATATCTGAATCCTGACTCAAGCCAGATTCTTTTTTTCCATTTGAATTCATAATTCTGATGTCACCTGGGGAAAATAAAATTGCAAAGAAATCAAAGATGGAATTATTCCAGCATTTGATTCCCTCTGGGTCCATCTGCCAACTGTGTAACTCCATGCAAAGTCACATAATCAGACAGTGCTTGGGCATAATGGGAGACTACGCTAGAGTAGGGCCCTAAGTGGTCTCATGGACTACATGCCTAGTAACTATCAATCTATGAACTTATATATGGGCTTAGTTTCAGCTAGATGGTCAGGGTACCTACTGTTCCACACACAGGCGCAAATGACTTACGGATGGATTATGCCTTTAAGAATAATCCACTAATTATGTGTTCACCTCCCTGCAATTCCTTTGTAATCACTTCTGTTACCTTCCATCATGCAAAACGCATAAACCTCCTAAATGCATTGTTCAGTAAAAATATTAAGCCCCCATAACCCCCAAGAATACTGCTGCCTATGCGGTACTCACAGAAACCCTATACAGACATGTTAACAGCTGCATAGAGTACCCAGCAGGAATAAGTACAGCACTAACTCAAAAAACAAGCCACGCTGGTGGAATCACAACTTCAACAGGCTGCATAACAGAAGGAAAAGTACAGCAAAAATTTGGAGGGGTAGCATCCAGCAGGATAAAAGCACGCTCAAACGTACAGGTCAAATAAACTCTACCAAAGCAAAATATGAGGTACACTGGCCTCCCAGGCCAACAACAACCAAAAGGCATTCTTTAGTATAAAATTGTGTGCACAGCTCAGTGTTAATGGAGCCACCTATACTGAGCCAGAAGACGTAGTTAAGTCTACTGGTATACAAATTCAGCTTTAACTTTACCCCTCTCTCCCCCTCAACCTCCTCTTAGGAAATGCCATCAAATATAACTCTCTCTACTATCACGCGGGAACATGAATGTTCTCTCTAATGCCAAGAACAATGCATCAGTGGGCCCAGATAATATTGCAGGATGCCTTCTTAAATAGCATGAAATATAACCTCAGGCCCTCTGGAATCACTACTTAAATGTACCCTCCAAAGTCTTCATACTTCATGAATGGAGAAAGGCAACAGTCATCCCTCTGCACAAAGGTGGGCCATCTACATATCTTGGAAACCCACAAGTCTCACTAGTCTAATATACAAAGCCATGGAAAAATTATCATGGAACTGATCAGTGATAGTCTGGACTGAAACCACTTTGATTTCATCAAGGGCAGGTCATGCCTTCTTGACCTGGTGGACTTCTTTGAACAGGTCATCACAGCAATGGGTGAGGCAAAACAGTATACATTTGGCTAGATTAGCTAAGACATCTGACACCATACCCAACTCAGTCATGGTTGATAACTCAAGAGGTTAGGTATAAATCCTTGTGTCACTCAATGGATAGCCAGCTTAGTCATAAACAGGAGCCTGGAAGTTAGGAATGCGGAGTCCACCTCTAAAATAAAGCCAGTCACAGGTGCAATTCCTCAGGGACTGGTCCTAGGCCTGCTCCTTTTTGGCATTTACTTCTGATGGACCTCCTGTATATCCACAAAACAAACAGCACCAAAATTACCCATTCTAAAGATTTAAATCTTGCCTGGGATATAAACAGGACCTACTAGAAATACAGCTATGTATCCCAGAAACTACCCCTTCTCTGAACAGGCTCCCCATCCATGTAATGCACAGATCCACTAACTCAAGTGTAACTTGGACAACTGGATAGGGAACAGGAAATTCATCCATGGTTCACAGGTTCATAGGTAGGTACTAGGCTATCAGGCCTAAGTAAGCCTAGCTAATGAGGTTCCCTGGCTTATGCCACACAAGAAAGTTATTTTCCTGTGCCCCTGTCAAGCAGGGCCACAGAAGTGATCCCCAGGGTGTATTTCCTATTTCCCATCCACTCATCATCAAGATTTTTCTTGAAGAGTGCTAATGAGGAACTTTGCTTGACATAGATGGGTAGCTTGATCCAGAGTATGGCAAGTCTCTGGGACAGGAATCTATCCCTCCAGCATGCCCAGTTTATTGTGGTGACAAGGTTTAGGTCCCTAGAGCGTGTAGCTTGGAGGGATTTCTTTAGGTGTAGCATGTCCACCTGCTCTGGGCTTGACATAGCTTTTCATGTTAGGCAGAGATCACCTCAGTGTAGGCGATATGCTATGGAGTAAAGCTGGAGGTTTTTTGAGATGGTCAGTGTAGAGCATCTGTTTGAGGCCAGTAATCCTTTTTGTGAGGTACTTCTGTAGCCTTTCCAGCTGCTGCAGATGTCTTGTGAGGTACATTCCAAAAGGGGCATTGTACTCTATAATGGGTCTAATGAGTGTAGAGTAGAGGGGAACAATTACCTCTTTTTTCCTGGATGAGAACCCTTTTATTACGAGGTGTGCCACATAAAAGGATTTCCTGACTACTGTGGCGATGTGATTATCAAAGGAGAGACTAGTGTCCACCTGGGTCCCAAGGTCTTATCACAAATTCGGCGTCAAGTAGACTGCCGCCTATGTAGTAGTTCATGGGTACTGAGTTTTTACCAAAGGGGATGACAATGCACCTTTTGGCACTGAGCTTGAGGCCATGGCTCTGACACCAGGCCTCTGTCTCAGTGAGGTCCTTCTGTAGGATGTCCACATCATTTGGGGACTCGACTATGGCTCCTAGTTTGCAATCATCTGCAAACTTTGGCTAATAAACAGGAGAGGTCCCAGGACTGAACCCTGTGGTACTCCACTTGTCACTGGTTTGAAGTATTTTGAGTCTGCACCTTTTACAGTGTGGGTTCTGTCAGTTAGCCAGTTGGCAACCAATCTTGTAATGTAGGGATTTATACCTAGTTTAGTGAGTTTAGCTATAATTTCAGAATGGGGGATGGTGTCGAAAGCCTTGGCGAGGTCGAGATAGGCTGTGTGAACCACCTTACCCTCATCTACGGCTATGGTGAATGCCTCAAAGAAGTCAAGCGGGTTCAGGAGGCATGATCTGCCTTTCACAAACCCGAACTGGGTGAGGTCCAGAGTTTGGAGGTCACCAATTTCTTTGTTTATCAGTTCCATGATGATATGTTCCATGGCCTTACAAACCAGGCTCATCAGGCTAATAGGGCAATAGTTCCCAGGATCAGTGGTGGCTCCCCATTTGTGGAGTGGGATAACTGTTGCTGTGCGCCATTCAGTGGGCACAAAGCCTGACGTAAGGCTATGATTGAACATGGTGCTTAGGTGGGGAGCCAGTTCATTCAGAAGTTCATGTAAAACGCAGCCTGGGATGTTGTCCGGTCCCATGGATGCTATGTTTTTGGCCTTGCAGCTTTTACCTGCGTAGTTGTGATTACAGGGACTCTACATTCTTCCTGTATAGATATGGGCCCTTTAGGGGCTGAGAGGTGGGTAAAGTTAGCACTGAACCTATCTGCCAGGATGTTGGCAATATCAGTTGGTTTTGTAATTTTCATGTCGTTGTGCTATAACTCAGAGCAGATCTGGGTGTTGCCATTCAGATTCTTGACATAGCTATAGAATGCTTTGTGGTGGTCCCTAGAATCAGTGGCGATTTTGTTTTTGTAGCTAGCTTTGGAGGATCTTAGAAGGGATCTCAGCTTTGTACTGAGGCTGACCAGGGAGCTCCTCCACTCATGGGATTTTACTCTCTTTTGCAACAGTTTCTTCCTTCTGTTGTAGAGTTTGTTTATGGCAGGGGACCACCAGATTGGCTTCCTTTTTTGGAGGATAGCATCTTGGTTCTGTTTGGGATAGCATGAGCCATGCACTCATGCAAGTGCTTACAGAGTGTATTTGTGTAGGATTCAGCAGTCGTAACTGTACTGTCCATCTGCATGGGTGTCATGAAGTTCACCACTTCTGTCTTAAAAAGCATGAAGTTGGCTTTGGAGAAATGTTTTTATTGTGGTTTCCTTGATGAGGGGTGGGGGGCAGGATGTGGATATCTAGGGTGATTAGCTTATGGTCGGATCTGACCAACAAGGAGTTGACTTCAGGTGTGGAACACCAGTCACTTGCTGGTAATGACTAGGTCTAGGATATTGTTGCCCCTGGTGGGGGTGTGGATAAGTTGATCCAGTGCATTGAAATTTATGAATTCCAGAAAGCATTGAGCGAAGGAGTTGGTACACGAGTAGTTTTCCCAGTTAATGGTGGGGTAGTTGAAATCGCCCATTACTAGGGTGTTTGGTTGAACCCTAATATTATTAGGGTGTTTGGTTGAACCTTAATATCTTCCAGTACATCAAGAAAAGAGGAGTGGGAATCCTGGGGCATGGTAGGGGATCTGTAGCAAGCTACAATTTGGATTGCAGTTTTGTCCAGAGTTAGTTGCACTTGGATGCATTATGCTGAGCAACTAGCCTGGAGGTGTGGATATCCTTAATGAATATGGACACACCTCTGCCTTTGGTGTTCCAGTCCAGGTTAGGTGGCCGAAAAGTGTGGTACGAGTTATAGCCTGGTAATGCGGGGGTGCTCTCTGGAGCCATGAACCATGTCTCAGTCACTGCACAGATATCAATGTTCCCCATTTTAAGGAGTACCTCGAGGGAGTGCATTTTGACATTTAGACTTCTAGCTTTGAGTAGCATTACCCTCCGTTTTTGCTTGCCTGTTCCTGTTATGGTGGTGAATTTGTCATTTGAACCTTGCCTAAAAAAGGCACTACAGGGGCGGCAACAGCCTTAGCCAGTATCTGGAATCCCAGGGGTGACAGGTGCAGGCCATCTGTGGCAAAGCATCGTGGTCTGTCGACCATATCGTCCCAGGCAGAAATATACTGGATCCCCTTTGAATGACACCAGAAGCTTAGCCAATTGTTGAAGTCAGTCATTTTGTCCTTGTACTGCGGTATCATTCTGGGTGATGGCAGGATGCTACTCAGGGCCAAGATCATACCTGCCTGGGCTACAAGATCGGAGAGCTCTTCCATGTAGTCCAGAGAGGTGCATCTCAGGTCATTCACACCAACATGGACAATGACAGAGTCATATTTGTACTTGTTGTGGAGTGACCTGAGTGCGTGGGTTATGTGGCGGATCCTGGCAGCTGACATTTCCTTCTCCTTGTTTAGCCTGGTGAATGGGGCATCAGTGTGCTTGA
Source organism: Protopterus annectens (assembly GCF_019279795.1). NCBI lineage: Eukaryota > Metazoa > Chordata > Ceratodontiformes > Protopteridae > Protopterus > Protopterus annectens. The sequence goes on from NC_056729.1 coordinate 882,189,418, forward strand.
CTATAGAGTCACCTATGACTAGTGTCTTGGGTACGTTGTTTTGCCTTATGGCCTGTGGTTGAGTGGCACACTTATCTGTGTTGTGTTGGGGGGTGGAGGTTGCTTGCGTTCCAGCTTTGGAGGTCTCTGTTGCTTGAGCAGATTATTACTGAGAGCCTCCATGAATGTTTTTGTGTTTCTATGTGTGGATTTTGGTGGTGTATGTTTACTGGGACTGTGTGATGAGTGTGGTGTGGTGCAAGTGTTTACCTTCTCCTCTTGACTGTCAAGTTCAGTCTTGGTTGGAGAGAGCTTTACTTCCAGTTTGGCTAGTTAAGGACACCTCTCATAGGTTGCAGTGTTGGATGGGAGGAAGAGAGGGTTGTCTGTGTACATGAGGCAATTGCTACAGTGCCCCAAGATGCCCAGATTCAGACAGACCGGAGAGAACACTGGGAGCTGACCCTTGGACATGCCTGAATAAAAAACTATTTTCCTCTAGACAAGTGAGGAAAGGGAGTACAAGAGCTGGCAAGTGAGGAAAGTAAGTACAAAAATTGTTTTCCACTGGGTAATGAGGAAGGTTGAGTGATGTAGTAATTTGTAGCTTATTTAATGCTTACAACAAGTTCTGAACAAGTGCTGAGTACAAATCAGCAAATTCAATTGCTAAAACTAAGAATCTGTATCTGAACTAGACTAGTTACAGGAAAAAAACAAGTGGAAATGCCAGCTTTTAAATCAGAAAGTTGGAAGAGATGGAAAAATTGCCCAAATGGCCAATAACTACAAATTCTGGGCCAGAAACCACTCCTTATGTAGCAGATAGTTTACCTAGTGCTTACCGCTCCCACTGATAAACTAGCAAGCTTCCCTCCAAAACAGACAGGCTTGGGGGGCTCAGAAGCTTACAAACAGTCCTGGATATAACAAATCTGTATCTGGACTAGACTAGTTACAGGAAAGGCAGGAAACAAGCGTAATTTTTTTTGTTACAGTTAAGCAGAACACAGGGAGATTCTAGCAAAGTTTTTTTTTTTTGTAAAGGAAAGGGAGAGAGGGGAAGCAGAAGATAATTCAAGGTTAGGAAACTAAGTGGTTTGGCCTTCTCAAACATTCTCTCTGTATTGGGTAGAATGAGCTAATAACACTAGACTGGGAGGAGTGTCCCAGATCAAATTTACAGTAGGGGCAGGCAACTGCAAAGCCACTAAGTATAACAGCAATATACCAACAGGGAGAGAGACTGGGGAACAATACTAAAGCTACTAGCCTACACTCCTTTTAGACAGTAAACACTACAGAAATGTTTATCACAGTAGAACAGCAGTGAGACACAAAATGAAAGTTTTAAATAGATAAAGGGGCAAGGAAACTCTACATAACGCTTTTAACTGCAAACAAATCAGTTACATGATACACTCCTTGGCAGGAAATTAGAACAAACAAATATCAGAACAAACAAACAGGTGCTTAACAAGGAGGGAGAATTTCCCCTTAATACCTTTCACACAGTGAAACTAGCTAAAAAGCTTTACAAACAGTGTGACAGTAAAAAACTATTAATCAGGCCCTGTAAGGCAGGCAATTTTAGTTTACCCATGCAGATTAGTTAATAGTAATAAAATACAGTAAAAAGTATGCAGCAGGCAATAAAAAGTGCTATATATAAATTGCTAGAAGCAATAACTAGTAATAAGCAAAAAACAGGATACTTATTGTTATATATCTCAGAGTTGTAGTCAATGCCCCTACTCCACTCAGCTCACTGTGTATAGACAGAAATCCTCTCAAAGTTACAGCTTAAGTACCAGATGATTCAACCTTAAACAACTTTTTTTAAAAAAAAGCTCAAAAGAACCAATGAGTGCTTACGCCAAGTCCTAGACCATCCAACCTCCACCAGCCAATCAACACAATCCTGCCACGAAGGTAAAGAAAGGCTTCTGCCAATTCAAGATGGTCTGGTCATGTGCTCAAAACAACCACTGCAAACACAAACAGGCCCAGAGACAGCAAATCTGAATTGGGACAATACTAAAGATACTCGCCTATACTCTTTTAGACAGTAAAGACTACAGAAATGTTTATCACAGCAGAAGAACAGCTGTGAGCCACAAAATGAAAGTTTTAAACAGATAAAGGAGCAAGGAGACTCTTTTGCACTATGTCTCTAATGGACACAAGCACCCTGTTAATGGTTCAATCTCCCAAGCCTCTGCTTGTAAATGTTTCATTTCCCAAGCCCCTGCTTACATTTATCAAGGGTACCAGCATCTTGGGATGTATGGCTAGGCTTAAAAAGGCATTAGTGACTGTTAGCCCAAAACATACCTATGAACTATGACAAATTCTGCCTAGCCTAAATAACAAAAATCTACAAATATAAATTGAAGTACAAGCTACAGGATCACTTAGTGTGCCTGAAACACATACCTCAAGATTACATGAGAGATACAGGAGAAACAATTTCCCTGACATTATCAGAATGTCTAGACCAAGCATACCAGAAATGTGAACATGAACAAGTCTCCAAATTTAATAATGTGGCCAGGATTATAGATACTTCATTCAGAAATAAAAACAAACAGTTAACTCTTCAGAACTTGAAAAAAAAAAATGAGTACACAAGCGTAAAGTTATTTATTCACCCGAAGAGTATGTGCAAAAATAGAGCTTTTGGTTTAACATAAGCTTGGCAAAGACAAGAAAGCATTTGACTAATGACTGGTAATGTTCCTATCACCAACAACAAATAACAAGATCAACTTATGCATGTTAAATGGATGTTCACAAAAAATTCACCAAGTACTCTGACTCTGTATGTAACCTGACACCACACTGGTCCCTTCCTCACTTTAGCAAAACCACCTGTACACAAGTTAAAAGAATGTTGCACATACTACCCAAGAATGGTAGTTCTGGATATGACTCAGTTGATCTAAAATGCTTAGAAACTATTCCTAACCACATTTCAAGATCACTTGAGTTAAACTTTCTAAGCCAGATTCCAATAATTTAAGATGAAGGTAATGCACAGCACAGAGATGCAACCTTTTTTGACTGAAGGCAAATTCAGTGTAATGTCTTGCCCCATAAGTACACTGCTTCCAAATCAAGGGAACAATCTCTTCCTTTCCCATAGTTTTGTCCCTAGAATTTGGAATGAAACCAAAATCAATAAATTACCTTGAGTAACAATTGCTTCTCCATCACAATACAAGGTTCTGTCAACAAATGGAGTTCCAGCAAAAATGATAGAAAAAAAGATAGGCTGGAACAGTATGGCAGAGACCAGGGAAATATGACCACAGCAATTACCTGTAGCCCTCAACAAAACATGGAATATGCTTGTCACTCTTTGCTGACATAAGTTCTAATACAGGTTAATGTTGGCAAAAGTACTTTTAATGAAAATCACCAGCTATCCTTAGGCAAAGTCCATAGTAACTTCTCTGATTCAACAATTATATCCAAAAGGCTATCACAGGCTTCAGCTCTTGGGCCTATCCTATTTAGTCAATCTGTTCCACCTGTGATCGAGTTATATATTCTCAGGCTGTCAAACACTAACACACTGCTACATGCAGATGACTTGGTGTTAAGGCATTCGGGAAACACTCATTAAGATGTTCAGAGGAAACAGGATTTTGCAGCTATTATAACTTGTTTGGGGAGCACAGGTCTGCTTATTAGACAACAAAGCATACACTATTCTATACACTTAGCAAGGCCAACAAAGTACTATGTAAATGGGACAGTGACAAGGGTAAATGGGATTTAAACTTGAAAAAGTCAAATATTTGTGGCCCACATACTTACTAAACTTGTGCTCTCACTTTTAAGCACTTTCCTGCGAGATATCCAAGCAACTGAACCACAGTTAAAAGCTCCCCAGTTGTTTCTGCTCAGAGGTCAAGTGGGTCAGAGAATGTGAAATCCTACTGTCACAATTAAAATACAGTCTCCCACTAGGATATGCTAAACATTACATACTCTTCAGATAAAAATCAGCACATTCTGCTCATCTCTAATATACAGCATTACAATATTTTGTTTTCATGCAGCCTCTCTGCTTAATGCACAAAAAATGATCTGCCCACACAGTCAAATTAGCTTAGCTTTCCACTTGCTGCCCACATTTCTTGCTCAAGGAGACCATTACAACTTCATGTCCAGAAAAAAATCCAACAACCTTTAGTAAAACAAATGTACATCTCAATCAACAAGAATAATTATTTTCAATGTTTAGTCCAATATTCTGTGACTTTTACATCATTAATCTCATATGATTCCACAATAAATTATTAAACACCTGTAAAACATCACAAGTTCTTATTGTTGCTCGATATGTTTAACATAACATGCCATAAGAAAGTCTGACATGATATTTGCAAATAAGCTGATTGCTAGCTATATAATGCTGATTGTAATCCTGTTGTCATGGTTGAATTTTTTTTGTTAAAAATGTATAATGTGTTGCATGACTTGTGTGCTTTTTTGTTTATTTATGCATTCATTCGGGGGTTATGCATCAAGTGTTACTCTGCCTTTTGTCTAGGTTATGACTGAAAATGTCTAATCTGGTCTAAATCATTCACCTGGTTACTGCACTACAAACAACATATGTAAGGAACAAATATGATTTCACTCACATGCACACCATAATCGACAACTGGGTAGACTCTAAAAAAATAAATAAATAGAGTTAAGCTAAACAAATGAAATATGTCAACTAAGTATCGCTGAAAATGCAACTTCAACACCTTCAGCAAAGAATATCAGGACAGCTGAAATAAAATAGTACATTCCAGTCTAATGACCGGGTGCTGACTGAAGGAACATGGGTGAAATTCTTTGCTAGGCTTATAAGAGCTTCCGGGCCACTAGCCTAGTATCATCCTATGAACCTATGAAAGTGATATTCATGAACATATGAAGACAGAGCCTGTATGATTCTGTTACCCAAGGAATAGTATGCTAGAATTTATGACAATACCATAACAGTACAACCAGGCACCCTCTGCTTATTTAAATAATCTTCTTTCAGAATACCTCTCAGAGACATTTTACCTCTTAGAAGCCAGAAGATATTTAGAGATATCCAAGTAAATGCCTACAGCATGGACTGTACACAAGTTGATCAGACAGAATGACTCGTATAAAAATACAAATCTGTGGCTGCAGTTGCAAGACCTGAAAATGATGCATTTATTTATTTAAATTTGCATTTATTTATTTATTTGTTTGTTTGCTTTTGTTTACCAAGAAAAGTCAAATGTTCATAAAACCCTTTTTCAGTGAAGACCCAGGGGGAGAAAAATGTCCAAGAATTAAAATACAAATATTTCTATAAAAAAATAAGAAAGGATTTGTATAACATGAAATTGTAGCACAGGTATTAATGGTAACACAGAGTATTAGCAACAATCATTTGAGCTTAACAAGCAGATAAGCCTTGATGTGCCTGCTTTTTAAATGTGAGGCGGACAACGGTAAGAAGTGGTGAGCCCATATGGAAAGTTTCTGACTGCAACAGTGCACAACATGTTATAAGAAACAATATGATGATAAAGAATGTACAAAATATGTGCACATGGTCATATTTGGGTGCTTAAGTGGTGTAAGAAGGGTACACTGCAGTTTCACTTTTTAGTCTTATATGCAACACTGAACTTTCTGAGCTGAAGAAGGGGTCAGGTGCGGTCTGACTGTATCACTCTCCTTGCATAACAAAAACAGTTGTCAACAGCAATGTCATGCTCTGCGTGCATACAAAGATATTAGTTTTGCAGTTAAAATTATGGCAGTTAACTTTATATTTCACCAACTGCGCATAGTTTTACATATGATGTACTACCATGACTACTTAATAATAATAATAATGCATTCACGTTATAATTTAAAATATCTACACGGAAAAAAGTCACAAAAGCATATCAATTATACCCAGCTGATAAGCCTATTTGCACAGCTCTACTTCCAACTCATAAATACAACTTTATAGCTGTTTAGTACTCATATATGAGTAGTTAAAATGGTGCACTACCTTTTATTCATTTACTTCTGCTTTATAAATACACCGCTCTCCCACAAATGCAAATATAGCAAATGAAAAATAAAAAGACCCTGGACTGTAACTAAGGTACCCAATGCCGTACCTGCTTCTGAAGCACTTCTAAACGACCAGGTATTAATTACCAGGGGGTCAACAGAATCAACAGGTACACCCAACAAGACATAAACTAAGAAAAGCCATGCCATTTTCAACTCGACTAAATACAGTAAAATTACCGAGACAGGAGTCTTATGACTCCCTACTTCCGCATGGCCGCACGTGACTGCTGCCGTAACAACTATACTACTACTGAGAGAGCTCCCGGGCATCACTGACATTAAGACATCCTTTGTAGATTTCTGTAACGTATTATGACTTAACATGCACTCCTGAGATGATTTGCTATTTTTGTACGCTTCGTTTGTCTACGACACGTAACAGATTGACGGACAAGCGAAAATAAAACTGCAAGTTGTAGCACTGCGGTTGGCTGCATACCTCTTAACTGACCCTGATTTTGACTCACTTAAAATTATAGGTGTGTCATGATTCACCTCTCAACTGTTCAGATTTTCGCAGAATGTCCTGCTTTTTGATCTGCTTCCCTTAAAATTTGTGTTTTTTCTGGCAAATCACTGGTATGATCTGAGGATAGAAGTCACTGAATAATGACATACATTTCAGTTTTAGACTTCAAATCCTTCAGGAAATGTATCGCATACCTCTCAAGTCTCAACCTCTTACAGCAAGAAATCTGGACAAAGCCATAAAAAATGTGGGGTGGGGTGGGGGGGGGTGGTAAAGGCCAAAAAATAGGGACACTTTTTAAATATTGCTCTTACAAACTCGGAAAGTTGATAGAATAACAGGTGTTGCAACAGCACTGGTTTTCTGAAGGGTATGAAGTCTGAAACTGAAATATCTGTCATTTTCTGACTTAAACCCTGAGTGATTTGCCAATACCACAATCATATGATAAATTAATCAAAATTATGAGGCAAAAAATCTGGGCATTCTGCAAAAATCTCCACAGTTGAGAGGTATGAGTCGTATGTTAAAACACACATGGTTACTTGAGCAACTTTCAAAGTTTATAAGAGCAATAGTTAAATATGCCTCTATTTTGGGACTTTATCCCCCATTTTGTTGGGCTTTGTCCAGATTTCTTGCGTTAAAAGGATGAGAGGTATGGCTCTGTCCCACTTAATCCCCCCTAAAATTGGTGACTTTTGGAGAAAAAAGTAGTGAATTACACTTAATAAATAACAATAATTAGAGTTATAGAGTTCTTTTGTTTCAGAAACTGTACATTAATTCACATTTTCTCATTCTGCCAATGTCTCTAGTTAATAGTATTAATATTTTAAAAGTGTCCCTGAGTATTTCTGAATTTGTCCTTGATTATGTTGAAATCTCTCCCTGATTGGTTGAGACCTATGCATGCTGCAACTTTCTGTCACCGTGACATATTCTGAAGTACTTAACAACAGATTTTGTTAAATGCACACTATGAAAATACATTGATAGCAAGCATAGCTACCATCCTTTAAGCATCTACATGCCATTGCAATTGTTAAAATGCATTTGGGTGGGGGGTATCTCCCGCCATGTTAACTCATTGACAGTGCAGCAAAATATAACTACTAGTAAGTTAAAGAAGGCATTGAACAGCATTCTGCTTTCACCAAGTATGATGTATGAACAAATGATGATTGACTTCAATAATTGGCTTAGTTCTGGGTGACTTTTTGGGGGGAATTCAGTATTTGTCAGCATGGGAGGACATGGTTAACAAACTACATTGCTTTCAAATGGATTGTCTGCACCTGCCTCCCCTAGGCTTCTTCATATTGGCTAAAACTTAATCAACCCCCTTAGTGCCTCTTTTTAGGCAATGCCAGATTGACAGACCTATTGACATAGGAAACAAAACCAAAGATACTGCTCAGTTCTAGGAGCCCAAACAAGAAACTCCACACCCTACAAGCTATCCTTACTCTGGAGAATGTATACATTTTTGCGGTTACTGGCACATGGTTTAAATCCTCAGAAAATACTCTGGCAGTGCAAGGCTTCAGTGCCTTCCACGCATTTAAACAATCAGCTGCACAGACACGGACAAAAGGTGGAGGAGTCTCAATCTATATTAACAACAAATATACCTCTAGGTTGATTAAACAGGACAATACCCTGAAGTTTATCCATCCACAAATCACCATAGGTAAAGTCCCATACCATATCCTAGCAAGTTATAGGTCACCCACTATGCCATAAGAATCTCATAGCTTGTACCTAGACCTACTGGAGGCACTCACCATTAAACCAAATACCCTGGCCATGGTTGACTTTAACTATCCCTCTGTAGTCCCTCTGTAGACTGAGAAACATACACCACCTCAAACTCGCAGGCACAACTCCTAGACTTTATTAACACAAATGCCTTTGATCAGATAGTGCACATACCCACCAGAGGTTCAAACATATTAGACATGGTACTTACCTATATGGAGGAGTGCTGCATACCCCCAGTATCACTTCTTCACTGGTGAGGTCAGACCACAAAGCTGTCTCCTTTAAAATAAAAATCAACTTGGTAAACCCAGCAGAACCTGCAACATTAGTCACTATTCCAAAGCAAACTATATCCTATTAAGCGATAGTTTGTCAAAATTCAATGCCTCTCCTAACCCCAAATTCATGGCAACCTATGCAGAATGGTTCACAGAGACCCTATGCAACCATGAAAATGACTGTATAGAGGCTGCTGTACACACAAGATGTAAGGCAGAACAAACTCTAAAAAACAAACCACATAGGTGGAATCCTAATTGTAATAGGACATACAACAAAAGGAAAAACAGTCATGACAAAAATTAGGAAGGGCAACAAGCATAATGATAAGAGCTCATTAGTTAAACTAAACAGGAAACTAAGAGGACCAATTAAATAGAGCAAAACCAACTGAGAAGTCAGGATAGCCTCACAGGCTAAATACAACCACAAGTTTGTCTACAGCTAGGTCTAAAACCTCAAAGGCAGTACACAACAGTATTTTGAGTTGGTGGTCAATGGTGCCACCTTCACCAAGCAGAGCAACATAGTGAATCTGCTGGCTGACAAATTCAGATCAAACTTCACCCCCACCTCCCCCTTCAAATACCTACTATTATAATACCCCCAACTATTAGCATAGAGCACATCCTGGTGGCATTCACTAAATCCAAAAACACAGCCTCAGTGTGCCACAACAATGTCCCAGGATGCTACATACATAGCTTGAAACATGACATATCAGGACCTTTTGAGTAACTTTTCAACTATAGCCTTTAAAAAGGCTTTGTAGCACGACAATGGAGGACTACAATGGTTATCCCACTTAAAAGTGTGGGCCATCAACTGACCCCAGAAACTACAGACCCATTAGTCTGACTAGTCTAATACGCAAAGTCATGGAACAAATTATCATGGAAATAATCAACCATCGCAGGTAACCTTCAGACACTGGACCCAACCCAGTTTAGCTTTGTTAAGGGAGGATCATCCCTACTAAACCTGGTGGACTTCTTTGAAAAGGTCACCAAGGCAATGGATGAAGGGAAAACAGTGCATAGCACCTACCTGAACTTGGCTAATGTGTACAATACAATGCCCCACTTGTGTATAGTTGACAAACTCACCAAAATGGGCATAAATCCCTACATAACTTGCTGGAATGCCACCTGGCTAACAGACAGGACCCAGAAACTCAATATTGGTGAAACCACCTAAAATAAGAGACCAGTCACCCGCAGGTTACCTCAGGGCAGCATGCTTGGACCACTCCTATTTGGCATTTGCCTGTCAGAGGTAATTGCTAATGTGAAGGGCCTTTGGCTGACTGCAAAGTGGGAGCTATCATATAATTCCCCCATCTCACAAACATCTTACTAGAGCATCTAACACATGCAAATGACTGGTGCCAAAGATACAGATTAAAACTCAATGCTAAGAAATGTATTATAGTGCCTTTTGGGGAAACAGCCACCCAGACTAATTTCTCAATCGATAAAACACACATAAAAGTTGACCTGGTAGTCATACATCTGGGAACATATGTAGACAGTAATCTGTCCTTTGACCAAAATGTGGCCAAGGTAGTAAGAAAAAATTACTCATTCTTGCCCAACTTATAAGTAAATGGCATGGCATACAGATCCAAAAAAGTCATAGTGCCACGTTATGTGACCCATCATTGAGTATAATCCCCCTCCGGCATGTACCTGGTTAGACATATGCAACAACTGGAATGTCAACAAGGGTTCCTTACCAGGAAAATCCACGGTATGAACACATTGTCCTATATGGATTGTCTTAAAACCTTATCACTGTTCACAGACTTCTACAGGTTACTGAGAGGTGATCTATGCCTGGTATATAAGGCATCCACAGATCCAGCTGTGATGGATCTTTTGCACATCTGCAAAATGAACAGCATCAGAACCACTTTATCCAGGGATTTACACTTTGCTTGCAACATAAATAGGACATGTTGCAAGACAGATATTTGTATCATAGGTTCCCCATGCTCCAGAACAGGCTCCCTATCCATGTGAAGCAGAATCCAGCCATATCCTATTTAAGCGTAACCTTGACCAATGGATGGGAAAACAGAAATTCATAGCATATCTGGCCCCCATGTCTCTGATAGACAGAGGTAGACAGGAACTATGCTCAAACTAACATAACCAGCCCCCAAATAACCTTTAGAAACTTCATAACTAACATATCCCCTTCTAATAAATGCCCATGATTACATAGGAACACAATGGGGTTGGGTTGCATTGCTAGGCTTATAAAGGCCCTGATGGTTGTTAACCTTGTCTATGCCTATGAACCTTCTATTCCTTCAATTCTAAGAAAAAAATAATATGGTAGTTCAGTTGTACTAATATAGTTCCAGACCAGACCTTTCAACTGCTCCATATTTGGCAGAGCGTTCAGATTTCAGACCCTAAAAAAGCATATATTCTGTGGTCTGTGCATTTGATCAGAGACAACTCCAGTTACTTCTCTTTCACTGGCTCAGTTTCATCATAGCCAGTAAGAGACAGAATTCCTACGGATTGTCAGTGGTCAAATGGACCAAAGCAGGGCACTGTTATATGCTTTGTACCGCCACATGTTGTGCTCAAAAGTGTACCACAGGGTGCATATGATCAAACCTAGTAGTCTTATGAAAAATTGAAATAATCAGTGTTACTGTTGGTGTTCTACTCTTGTAACTGCTAAGTGAGATGGGTTGATGAGACTTAAGAATGTATAAAAAAAAAATGAAAAAAAAAGTGTTTACCATTTCCCAACTTGGTGCTGACAAATGCAAGAAAAGGAACTTCTGTTAGTACACATGTATTCCATAAGTTATTCCTCTCAACTGTTCCTTATCTTGCAGAGTGTCCTTGATTTTACTTCATACCATACCTTTGTCCTATTCCTAAATAAATTATGATCTTTGGTAAATAGCCAAGGATTACAGTCAGTCAATAATGCCAGGCATTAGAGTTTCATACTTCATATTCTTCAGAAAGTGTGTGTTGATGCAGGTTGTTCTGTTAATTTTTTTTGTGTTTTTCTTACAGAGTCAGAGTAATATTTAAAGATTTCCCCTTAATTTGGGTCTTTGTCTCTATAACATCTCTGATTCCTGAGCAAAGAACTTGGAAGCTATGCCATAAATGTCTATCTGCATTAGGCATTGATTGGCCAACATTACTTTCTTTCATGCGTGATTGCCATAGAGAAGTCACTGTACTCTGCTTTTAAATCAGTTGTTTTATTTTATTTTGGAAAAACTAACAGCTCATTCATTCATTGCTAGAATGATTCTGTACTGAATTACCAAAAGCGATATTTAATACAAAAATGTATGATATAATTTGAAGCCAGAAGAGATCTTGTGCCTTAATAATCATGAAAGATGCTCATCTTACTAATAATTTTATATTAACTAGTGAAACAAACCCAAACTAAACATAAAATAAACTGAAATACACAGTAAAAGAAACAGGTTCTACAATTATTAGTAGTAGCACATCAACTGTACAGGGATTAGAATACTGTTTTTTTTTTTTTGCTGTACACCCTTGATAGTAAGTGTAATAAATTCACAAATTACAATAGATATCAGCAAATCAGAGATGTTTTTACTTGAAATAAATACATATTTTATTGTGCTCTAGATCTGTATGTTTAGCAGTATATTCATATTTCTTCGTAGTTGAATAATATCTTGGGTCTGCTAAAACAACATTATGTTACTATGCAGCAGTACAAAGCATTTAATGTAGGCCCTGAAAACATGTTCTTTATAATCTATAATTAGGAACAAGGTAAATGACTTGATCTATTGTATTCTGCTGCATATAAGATATAGAGGATCTTCTGTCTCCGTCATGTAAAAAAATATGTAGCCACATACATTTATATGTCATGTTTGTATTTGTGGTTATTGTGTTTAATTTTATGGATGAGTGCATGTTTAAATGCTAAACATGTCACAGTACAGTAAGGATATATTTCTGAAGGAGCTGCGAAGCTGCATCTATTTAGCAACAAAAGGGTTCTGCCCTCAGAGTGGTGGTTTATACATTATGCCCCCAGCCCCGTGGGGTACAAATTTGCAAATTTTAAGTGCTAAGGTTTTAGATCTTCTCCTATGGTTTTAATTGGCTCACTGTTTGATTTAAAAAAAAATAGGTTGACAGGTATTTCCAAGATAGTCCAATCCCTTTAGTATATCAGATAAAAAAAAATAAAAGCAAGTGAGATGGTGAAGTTACTAGCTTGCTGGAGTCTTAATGAACATGTGTGCGGTCTGTGCATGTGTTTAGGTTGCGCCATAATCTTTAGATGTCTGTTTTTAGTTTTCTTTGCTTTTTGGTCTGGTGAACTGTTTCCAACCAAGCAAGCAATGAAATGGCATTTCCTATTGTCGGTCTGACATACCTGTTTTACTATATGTTTCTTTTAGAAACAAGCTTAATTTGTGCGTGTGTGTGTGTATATATATATATATATATATATATATATATATATATATATATGTGTGTGTGTGTGTGTGTGTGTGTGTGTGTGTGTGTGTGTGTGTGTGTGTGTGTGTGTGTGTGTGTGTGTGTGTGTGTGTGTGTGTGTGAGAAAGAGAAGAAAAAGGAAAAAAAAATCCATAGAAATATCACGCTGCAAACCAGTTTACAGTACTACTCTGAAATGGCCAGCAAGAAGTCTACAAATGTAATGTTTCTGTATCATGACTACTTAGATATGTGACCTTCAGACCATTCCCTTTTGAAATTTTAGCACTCAAAGTGCTGAGTGCCAAAACACTGAAAAAACATTGGAAAACACAGAAGAGTGGATCTCACAAATCGCTCTTCTCCTTGTAAGTTCTTTTTGCAGGGGGGAGGTAAGCCTGCCCTGCTCCTCCACATCCTCTAAACTTACATATATATACCAACTCCAAGGTTGGCATACCTCAGGGAAAAAGGAATATTCCAATAAATGGCATCTTTGACCCAATATATAAAATAATATATAAAAGTCCGATCATTTGGCCATTTAGTCTCCATGTTTCAGGACTCTGACTACCAGGTTCCAACATTTCAAGTAGTTACCTTTTACCATCAAGAGAGTTGACCACTTCTCATGTTTCATTGTAAACTTGTAACTGTTTTATGTTTTATGTGATGATTTTAATGTCCAAACAAATCATAGGCTATTTAAAATCATATCAGATATAAATATAAGATTGTCAATAATGCTCCACATCTAATATAATTTCAGTGTTACCTTTTTGAAAGCATTGATGCTTTCATGTAGGGTTATTTCTTTGTGAGTAATTATAGCCTACATTGAGCCAAGAGTTTGTACCCTCCTCTTTTTCTGATACGCTGCCAGGTTTGCTGAACCTTCTGGCAGCTGAAGATTTCTCCTTGCTGACACTGAACTCTGTGCAGGAGACTGATATAGACTGGATCAACATAAAATAACTGACAGATGTTTAAAAAAATAGATCAAGCATTAGGTATCCTCAACAGAATAATTAAAGCCACAAAGAAATAAAATGACTAGGTGCACATATAAAAGCGGAAGTATTTACTTGTCTTAGACTCTTCATTCATTGATACTCTTTATTCTGTACTAAGCTCCATGGCTGCACTTTTCATTATTTGAAAAGGGGAGTTATTTTTTATAGTAGATAAAAAATTAGGTTATTACAGTATTTTTTCTCATTCTATTTGCCCTAGCTAATATGAAATATTTTAAAAACATATCCCTGTAAACAAACTCGAATAAATAAATAAATAATAAATATATGTAGCAATATTTTATATTCGATACAGACAAGGAAGGCATCTCTTCCCATCTTGGCAAATTTTGCTTTCTTAATTAATTACACTATATATATCTATATATATCAATATATATATATATATATATATATATATATATATATATATATTTGTTGTCTTTCGGCTTTTCCCGGTTAGGGGTCGCCACAGCGGAACTCCGATCCGCTAATGATTGGCAGTAGATTTTCACAGTGCCGAGTTGCCAGCTCGACGCCCAACCTTCAACGAAGGCATGCCTATTCACGCATGTCTTTCGGAATGCCACTCGACCTGCGGGGAGGACATACAGACTCCACACAGAAGGCACTCCATACACACTAGCTGAGAATCGAATGGGAGAACCTCTTGCTGTGAGACAACAACGCTACTGCTGCACCACCGCGGATGTATATATATATATATATATATATATATATATATATATATATATATATTTTTTTTTTTTAATTCAGAAAATGTTCAGTGCTTTCTCTGTTGATATTAATATCTTATTGTAATAACAATAACATTAATAAGAATGGAATGTTACTAAATCTACTAGCCAGGATATTGAAGAAAAAAATGGGGCATCAGATCTCCCATGTTTCTTAATGAAATGTTCTGCAACTGGACTGTCTAAATTCCTATTTCTGATGTGCCCCAAATGTTCAAGGAGCCTCACCTTGACCATATGTTTAGTTTGTGCTGTATACCATCTCACAGGAGTATACCCACACCCTATAATATAACCCATTCCACTATAAGTGCATGAAAACTTCCTCAAAGAACAAAACAATTTCTCATTGATTTTACTTCCTGAAATATTATTTTTTGGTTGTTTTTCTGTGTTGGTGCATTTTGATACCTAATTTTGTTCCCATGGACCAAAATATATTGCCCAGTCTTTCCCTCTCAAAACAATTATTAACTCTTCTTGTTGACACAAATGCATTAGTCCAATTATCAGCATCTGCATTATTGTAGAATATTCATCACAGTTGAATTTGTGAATTTGGCTACACCATTTCTTGCTAGAGGTGATGATTTTTTAGCCAGATTTTTAAGGATGGAAAGTAGATTTATTTTAAATTATAATACTATGAAACCTAAAGGTATGAATTTGGAAGTTAACTTAAATGTTTAAATGTTCATAATGTTATTTATTATTAAAAATATATGTCATGGCGTTGTTGTTGTTTTGCTGGGGTTTTCATGGGGATATGTTCATTTAAGAAATGTTAATTGAATTACTGAATGTGTGTATTTGGTTGGAGCAGCTTTATAATATAATGGGGCAGGTTGGTGGCTTGTATTATTCCTTGAAGGCTGTATGCCGAGGTACCAGAAGCACCAATAAATGGATTTTGTTCCCAGTTGCTGCCTCTTTGGTGTATGTTTTGGAAAAAAATAGGAGACTATTTGGGAGATGTTACTGTAATGATGAGATGTAAGGTGATCTTTAGCCTGGGGAATTACAAAGGCATGACCAGAAGTCTGCTAGATATTTTATTAAGTTATGGTTCAAAGGCTTTTAGATTGTCCATTTGCCTGAGAGGAAAAAGGATGGTGTTCCATGTTTAGAGATGTAGTTGGAGTACAGGAAGTTTCCTGCTGAGTTGTTTTAGTTATTAGTAGCTGCTGTTTGTCTGTGGATCACATAGTTCTATTAGTGGGATAGTATGTAACTATCCCAGTTAGAGATGTGTAGTCATTCTGAAGCTGGTATATGATCCTTTTTGTGGAAATTTACTTTTTTGGATTTGAGGTTGTTACTGTCTTTTCATTTTTTTGTGGGTCTTCCTGTTATTAAACTGCATTATCAAACTGTTCTGTCCTTTGAGAGGTGTAGAGGGTTTGGAAGGAAAGAATGTGGGGATCTGATCACCCCTAGAAACTCCCTCTTTAATCCCATTGTTTGGGACCTATGTAGCAGCAATCTCAAATACAGCTTTTGTCTCTAAAGGTGAACTCAAAAATTCTGACTCTTAGACATCTGAAAATGTTTGGTTATATACCCAATGAAATCTCCTTAAAACAGTAACTGAAGCACTGGACACAGAATACGGACAACCATGCACACTTTTTAAGGCAAGTTTAAAAGCCTCAAGACAGGTTAGACATAATCTGATTTACATAAGACCTACCTTTAGGAGTCAAAGTAGAAAATTATTCCTGGCTACTAGAACATTTTAAAATAAACTTCCCTGGTAGTTCAGGATTCTGATGGCTAATGTGGCAGATAAAAATGCTCTTACTCTGGTTGTTAATCCACTTACCTTCTCTATCCCCAGGGATTTGGCTGGGTGAGGAAAGATGCTTTTTTGTTATTGGAGATATAGGCATAATAGCAGCCAGGTCACCTGAGAAATGTATTACCTTGTGAAGCTTTATACAGTTTATATATGCTTTTTTTAGGAACTGATGAGAGAGAGAGAGAGAGAGAGAGAGAGAGAGAGAGAGAGACAGAACGAGGGAGCATTATAGGCAGCTTGGAAGGCATCATCCAATGCTGGCAAGTTTTAGTTAAAACATCTTGTTTTTAAACTGTAGCAAACTGCTTGCTACAAATGTAGCAAACATTTTCCACAGCTGATACCCTGCCTATATGGAGTGTTATGGTGCTCAGGTTTTAGTTAAAAAAAAAACAACTTTTTTTAAACTGTAGCAAACTGTTTGCCACAATGTAACAAGCTGTTGCTGCAGTTTAGGCCACACACAGAACTAGTATTGCGTTAAAGAGAGATTGGGATTGGCTAATCATGCACCCCCAAACACTTTGTACCCAGGGCAGTTGCCCCTCTTGCCCCACTTTGGCTATGCTATTGTCAGGCAGGGTGGAGCCTGCAGACAAGCATATACTGGAATCTACAGATAAAACCTGCAGAGTCTGAAGAGAGGGAGGTAATTAAGTAAAAATTGTCTAAGGTGTTCTCCTCAGAGGTGATAAAGAGTCCTCACAGCATGTCTGCTGGGGGCAGCTATAGCTGAGTATCAAAAGAGGTAAAAGCTGTCTGGTGAAAGCTGTTAGAGACAGCCTGAAATGATTGCTAAGAAGATACAAAAATACCTAAGGCAAGAGATCTGGAGTTAAAGAATAAGACTACTGAAAGTGACTTTAGACTGGAAAAGGATTATCTAATAAGAAGCAGTCTGGGAGGAGTACCATTGTGAAGAAACTGGTGAACTGTGGGTAACCTGGACAGATAAATAATGCTGTAGTTATACCTGTGAGTACTTTGAACTTACCTCTCAAGTGTCTAGAATTTTGCAGTATGTCCAGATTTTGTGTCATATTTTTGGTCTGTTTCTCATATAATTTGTGGTTTTCTGGCAAATCTTTGAGAATTTATGTCACTATGTAATGACAGACATTTCAGTTTCCAACTTCATGTGCTTCAGAAAATGCACAAATTAAAAACCTATTATTCTAGCAACTTTAGCAAGTTTATAAGAGGGATATTTAAACTTGGCCCTGATTTTGGGGCTAATGTCTCCCTGTTATGTTTGGCTTTTTCCAGAATTCTTGTACTGAGAGTTTATGTAGTATGACCTGAAGCATCCTCATAAGGAAACAATTATCAGGACAGAGTTAAGTTTGTGTAGCAGGTAGTGGAAATTCTAAAATTACTTTATCTAACAAAGTGTCATGATGTATGAGTGTAGAGAAACACCAAGACTTTTTGTTTAAAAAGTCAGCAATAAAAACAAATCTGCTTTAAAATGGTTTATGCCCAAATCATGCCATAAATATTGGAGAATGTGGTTTAAAATGTGGCATTTGTGGAGTTGAAGTTATGCTTTAATTTTCTTCAGTAGGTTATTTTTATATTTTTTGGATGATTTTTACTATTCTTGGTCAGGTATTGCATTTAAATTTGCATTTTAGTGTTTTACTGCCGCAAAATATGTTTAATTTATATAAAACTAAAAGTGTGCATAGATACAAATGCTATTAAGTTAGTAATGAAAACTGTGATAGAAACCCAGTTAAACAGGAACAAGTATACTGTCAGGCAAAACCAACTGAAGGAAAAGGATGGCGGGAAGCAGTATTGCTTACTTACAGTTTTGTTTTCAGATTTGCCACCAGAATGATTCGCCTTATGAATATGATAAGGTTGTGTTACCACCCCTATACATGCTTAAGTTGAAATTGCTCGAGTGTCAGCAGCACAATAAAAAAAAAAAAAAAAAAGATGAATGGCATAATGCCGAACACAGTTTCCCACAGGAAATTATTTCTGGTGTGGTTTGTTAATTGTACACTGGCAAAGATTCACTTTTCTCCCTTCTTTGAGTTGGTGTGGCTGTGGAAATGATATATATATATATATATATATATATATATATATATATATATATAAGTTCAGGGGTGGGGACTGGAGGGGGGAATTGCAACCCTGCAAAAAGAAGCAAAAATGAGTTTTTCATCCTTTTGAATTTAGGACATTTCTGTTTGACCTTTTGGCACACAGACTTTCAGGAAGTCAACATTTCATAGTAGTACTGACTGTTAACTGAAAAACAGCATGCATGTTTGTGAAGAATTGTGCTACTGATGCATGTATATTCTGATTTGGACTTGTTCAGTTACTACTGCTCAACTAGTGCAATGTCATACTGGTGGGATTCTAGACAGGAATTGACTATAGCTATAAGTCTCAATATATTTAAACTGAAATTAAAGTATTTTTTGCCTTACTTCTTTCATGTAAATTATTTTCTCACATTTAAAACAACACATAAAGCCAAGAAAAATAAGTAACAAAAATAAAATTATAACAAAATTACTAAACTATTTTCTCTTTTTCAGACATTATCAAAAACAGAAAAGGAGAAAAAGTTGAAGAAAGGTAAGTCAATGAATAACATTTCAGTAAAGTTAAAAATTATATATTCATTTATTCATTCCATTTGCTTACTGGGAAGGTCTGACTGGAATACAAGTCCCTTTTCAGTGGAGGACTGGTGAGAAAAGCTCCATAAAAGTTATATCAATAGTACAAATAGAAATACAAAATAGTCAGGTAAAATTTAGCAGCACTGCATACAAAGTGAGGATGATTAATCAGATAATTTTGAAATATATATATTTTGCAGCAGTGATTTTTATTCTGTATATATGTTTTTGTCCTACTCTCTTTGCAAATTGAATGTACTCAGACTGCATAATAACTCGCACTACTATTTTTACACCATTTATTAGCTTTCTTTTTGTGAATACTACCTCCATGCTTCAACAAAATGTATTACACCATTGATTTATGTTTATATATATATATATATATATATATGTATACAGATATGGTTTGTTTTTTATCCATTGTATACTGTAATTTCTAAAACTATGTAATAACATGTAAAAATATATGATTACTTGCATACCATATAAGGAGCTTTTCTCCCTGGACTCTATTGAAAATGGGGTCTTCTCAGCCCAATGGACTAACCCAGTAAACAAACTGTAAATAATTAAATAAATAATAAAAAATTGGTTGTAGTTAAGTAATAGTATATTAGGTCAAATATAATTATATGGATTTTGTCATAAGAAGAGTAGGAGACAGAAAAATAAGAAAGAAGAGAAAGTCACTGACATGTATATGTACTAGGACAGGTAGTCATGGATAAGTTAGCCTGGTGAAAATAGTAGGGCATATACAAAAGTCAATCAGGGACAGTTTTAATTTATAAAAAAAATGCTATTAAGTTATACCAATACAGTCATTAATGTTCCATAATATTATTTTTTAAATAAAATATACAGTTTTAAACTTAAAATCGAGTGATGGAGTTGTATAAACCAGCCTCTTTAGGCATCAGCTATAGTGTGCTGGATGCTACTTAATAACATAAGCATTCCAGAAAAGCCAAATATAATGGGGGCCATAACACTAAAATCATGGACAAAATTTAAATATTGTTCTTATAGACTTATAAGTTGATAGAGAAATATGTTTGCATCAGAAAAAAGTGTGAAACTGAAATATTTGTTATTATTTGGTGACTTTAATCCTCCATGATTTGCCAGAACCACCCCCCCCCCACACACACACATTTTATAAGGAACAAACCAAAACTATGAGAAAAATCTAGACATACTGTGAATATCTGGACAACTGAGAGGTATGACAACAAAAAATCCTCAAGACAGGGCAACACCCATTGCAGACTGTTCACACTGTCAAGTCTAGGCATTTATTTATTTATTTATTTACATTTGTTGACCGGGAGTGTCCGACTGGACGTAGGTCCATTTTCAGTGGAGGCCCAGGGAGAAAAGCTCCACAGTTAAAATAAACAGACAGTAGTTACATTGGATTACATAGTGATTAACAATTTAACATAGCAATTAATCACAAACATATTTACAGATGAAGAACATAGTACATCAGTAGACAACTAGAATCTTTATCTGCGAAGTACATAACAGACATTAACAAATGTTACAATAAGTAGTTCCTGCTGTATAATAAGTACTAGGCTTACAAGCACCTGAGCTTGCTATAATCAAGGTAGTTAGTGGGGGTGGAAAGAAAGGTAGTGGTTGGATGGGGTGGGTGATATTAGAGTGGGAGTTGCAAGGACACAGCCAGCATGTTTTTAGGTGCGCTTTTAGTAAAGTTTTGAAGTGGGTGCATGATAGTACGGAGGTAATTGTGGGTGGGAGGGAGTTCCATAATTTGGCTATGGCGCAAGAGAATAGTGCTTCACCAGCAGAGTTATTTGCTTTAGTGATCTGCAAGTGATTTTTGTTGCTGGATCTTAGTGGTCTGGTGGTGCAATAGGGTTGGAGTAGATTCTGGAGGGATGGGACATTTAGTGGATGGTTTACTAGTTTGTGGGCGAGTGATAGTTGAAACCATTGAAGGAGGTGAGGGAGTTCAAGTCAGCCCAGTTCAGCAAGTGAGAGACAGTGGTGACCATGGTAGGATGCCCCTGTGGCGAATTTGGTGATTTTGTTGTAGCAGGTCTCTAGCTTGTTTAGATATAATTATATGGATTTTGTCAACTCATATTCAATGCTGTTTAGGATCATATCTCTTAATTCTACTAGTAGTGTGCAAAACATTTACCCAATTTTTTAAATTAATTACAAAGTATGACTGGAACTCCCACTCATCCTGAAGCTAACTGAAAGCATAACATCACTGGCCAAAAAAAGTAAGAGCAATGAAGACCAATGAATCCCAAAAGGATTGCATAAAAACTATGTTCAATATATTTATATGCTTGCAACAGCCTGTAAGAATGTTTAATGCAGTGTTAACTCAGCTTTTTAATATGCACACTACTAGAAGACTCCAACTCCCTACATTAGTACATCCCACCCGCCAAGATATTTCACTAAAACCACCCCTTGTGTAGTCATTGTGCATGTCCCCAATATAATCTCTACATGATAGCACAGGGATTCATATGATAGACTGAGAAAAGTTTTTTCTCTACATAATTCATTCCACATTTACTTGTAAATGTAGGCGATTGTTTGTATAATGATACACCATCCTTCTTCAACCAGCTGTAGGCAGAGCTGACTTGTTTGATATCCTGATAGGACAGTCAGCTAATTGTTTTGCACATTTCTTAATTATTATTCTTATTTTGTACTTTCTTCAGCATTAAAAAGCAGAAGGTTAAAGTATAAAAAATTGAAACTCTAATGTTGGGCATTATAAACTTAATATTAGTGAAAGACGACCAATCACATTCAGCAAGGGGGCTGCACCCTCTGCAACAGCTATGCACATTTTTAAGTGCTTTGTAGTCCTTTTGGGGGTGCAGTGGACATAAGCCCCTAACAGATGTTACACTGTCTGTTTTTTACATCTGATTTGCTTAAAAACAACAACTGAAAAATAGGTCTGACAGTATAAAGTTGGCCCAAGTCACACCAGGATTGATGCTTGCTACTGCGCATCCTGGTGTGTCCTGATGTAAACAATCGCCTAAATGCATACTTTCATTCCATCTCTTTTTAGACTTCAAAAGTATGTACATAATAAGTAACATCACACATATACTCATAGCAATTTTAAATCCAGCTTTGTCTCTGTATAAACACAACTTCAAGGACTGCACAGTTTGTTTTCCTTACCTGCATTAATCTGCAGATTTCTAATAGTTTTTGAAGCTGCAAATTCTCCCACTGTGGATTCCAGACAGTTGTTAAAGTAAGTAAGCTATTGTTTACACAAAAGCAAGTTTCTGTTAGTAAAACCAAGTTTGGTTGTATTTTCTTCACTCCCAGAATCCTTTGTGACCTAAGACCATCCTGCATGAAGAAGCACAATTTTAGTTGCCCTCTCTACTGTTTAAGATCATATCTCAGCCTTCTACTAGCAGTGTGCACTAAACATGAGTAAATAAGTTAAACGTAAAGAAAATAATCAGTTTATGATAGAAATGACTTAAATGCTGCAAACTGTGTTTTTTCATGCTGAAGATGGATACTATTGGAAACTGTTTTTGTGTTATGGCATACAGTACTGCCAGAATTTGTTGTTATTCTTTTGAGTGCAGTATAGACTTTCTAAAAGTTTAATTCTGTCACTAATGTCTGTAGCTTTCAAGGCTGCTTGAAAGATAAACTGTCATATTTTCTGCAGTGTTAAGCTACTGATACACTGCTAAAGTTTTGTTCCTAGCAATAATATTTATAAGCTGAGTAATAAGTACTAGGTCTGTCAACAGTTGCTAGTGACTTGAAACTATTTTATGTGAGATATTGAGTGGAACTCCTATTCCATTATAGCACTTTATACACTGTTTGCATGCATTCATTTGAAATACCAAGGTTTTACTCAACTAATATCCACACCTGCTTATACCTCTAAATCTACTAATCATTCATCTTTCCTTGACTGGATGCTAGTAACACCCCCCCATAAGTATCACGTCCCTGAAACCCTACCAGATACCCTTAGTGACCACTGCCCAATTAAAGTCCTCCGTTTTACCCCTCACATGTGTAAACTGCATAAGATCAAAGCATGTTACAAATTAAACAACTCTGACTATAATAAACTAAACAGCCAGCTCTCAGCTATCAACTGGTCATTCCTTCGCAACTTACCCCTTGATGAAGCGGTAATGGAATTTAACAAGTTATTCCTTAACATACTCAACTCCCTAACCCCCATATGAAATGTTAAGATAAAATCAGCCGTATCTCCTTGGCTAACAAACTCCACCTGCACCCTAATTGCCCAGAGGGATAAAACCTGGAAGCTCTGGACTAAACACCAAACTCCCTCTCATCTCTAACAGTACAGACACTTATGCAACCTTACTAAGAAAGCCATCACCAATGATAAGAGAAACTACTACACAAACCCTCCTGAAACTCACTTAAACTCTCCAAAGTAACTTTAGCATATTATTAACCATATCCTTCATCTAGGCAACCCCTCCTCTCCAAACTGCTACTAAGTATAACTCCTATTTTATAGACTTCATTAGCAAACTAACCAACCATCCTAACTTCAACACCGACTCTACCTCACCCACCAACCCTCCTAAAACCTCCAACACCTCCTCAGCCTTCTTCCTGGAAACTGTATCCACCAACTACATGAAATCCCTACTTCTTAAACTTAAACCATGCTCCCCCTCAGCAGATGATCTCCCTCCACTCTTTCTCCAGAAAGCAGCCAACTCTATAGCCATTCCCATCTCTATTCTCATTAACCGATCCATTACTGGGGCCAAAGTCCCAGCAATCTGGAAAAAAATTCGACACCATACACATTCATCAAAGGTGGCAGCTCCGCAGAACTATCCAACTTTAGGCCCATTGCAATTCTACAACCCCTATCAAAGATCCTGGAAAAATGTGTTCACAAACAAATATTATAATACCTCATACAAGAGAACCTTATCACCCCCACCCAACATGGATTTCGCCCTAGTCACAGTACCTCTACTTCCCTCATCTTCTTCATCAACACCATCTCACAAGCCAGAGACCAGAACAAACTAGTCTCTTGCCTCTTTCTTGATCTCTCAAAAGCTTTCAACACCGTCTCTCACCCCCTCCTCTTAAATAAACTCTCTGAACTCAACCTATCTACCTCTACTATCTCATGGTTTTCTAGCTACCTCATCAATCATTCCCAATCTGTAAAACGGCTTTCTGCTATCTTCCCAGAACTCCCTATAAACATGGGAGTTCCCCAAGGTTCAGTACTGGGCCCACTACTATTTAATATTTTTACCAATTGATTATCTACCTCCACTCCTCAGTCATCTGTTGTACAATATGCTGATGACTCCACAGTCATCACCATAGCTGATACCCTCTTCGATCTGCACGCAATAACTCAGAACGCTTTTTTGTCTATTGAAAAATGGCTCCACCAAAACCATCTAATCTTAAACCCACAGAAGACTAAACTCTTGTTTTTCATTCCAAAAACAAGGTATCATCTAAAACCTTCTTTCTCTATCTCTTCCCACAATCACACATCAATCACAGTGGAAGCACACACCAAATTACTAGGAGTTATTATTGATGACCAGCTTAAATTTGACCTACATGTATACAGTAACATTATTAAAATCCACCAAAAACTTGGACTCCTCTACAGGAACAAAAGCTTTTTATATAGTAAAGCCAAGACAGCCCTATCCCATGCCTACCTACTACCAACCCTTCTCTACAGCTTTCAAATACTCACCAACTTACAAACCACACTTCTCTCTAAATTAGAAACCACATACAACAAGGTGGCCAAATTTGCTGCTGAACTGCCATACTTTTCTCATCACTGCTTAGCACTTGGGAAACTAAGCTGGTTAGAGCTTCCCCATAACCATCTCCTCTCTCAGCTTCAGATAATTCATTCTGTACTGCACCAGCCATCTTTCTGTCCCAGCATTACCTCTATTATCACCTGTTACTCCCCAACTAGGACGCTTCAGAGCTCAGAACAACATCTCCTTACCATATACAAGCCAAAGATCAACATTGGCAAAAACCTTTACAGCTATTCACCAGCTGAGAAATGGAATAAATTTCCACTTGACATTTAAAATATTAAGCCCAAACACCAGTTCAGAAATGCATTAAAAAGCCACCTAAGCAAAACAAGACTATGTCAGTGTAATCATCCCCTAGACTGACCCTACTTCTCTCTGCCAACCTGTCTCCCTCCCCACATACCTGTATCACCCTACTTCCTTTCTCTTACACCTACTTTTTCTGCAGTACTCCTAATTCTTCTATTATTCTCTACCTTACACCTGCATTTTACTATAGACACAAACAAAAATGATTGTACCTAACTAGTTCTTTCCCACTGCTACTATTCAGGTGAAGAGATGATAAAGAACCTACATTTTTTTATTTGTGTACCATTTACTCTGTACTGTACTAGTTTGTACTACTATGATTTTTAGAAGCTATTTGCAATCTCATGTCTTTTCTCTATTTTTGTAATTTTTTAAATTTTGCAAATGTTGTTTAAATAGCTAAGTTTTACACCTATGTAGTTATGCATATGACTGTCTATGTATTTATGGAGCTTTTATCCCCGGGTCTCCACTGAAAAAGCGCTTCGACCCAGTTGGACTAACCCAGTCAACAAACAAACAAACAAATAAATAAATAAATAAATAAATAATGTTGCTAAGCTGACAATAGTAGCAAAGACTAATACATTCCTAAAAGACTAGCCCAAAGAATGGTTTGCACAGCAGCCATATTTACTGCAAAAATCTATGTGTGTTAAGGATTTTGCTGACCTAATACATTGCATATATAGTCCAAACTGTATTTTATAAGGCTGTGTCCATGATATAATTAATTTCAGTTGCTAAAGACCTTACAATATGCATTTATCAATAAAAGCTGTTATATTCATTTGATAAACCATATCCCTTTGCATGATGAAGTGTACATATTAATGGTGGTCTCTCCACTGTGCCTTCTCTTCCTGCCAAGTAGTCCACATCTTTATGCTAAAATTAAAAAAAAAAAAAAAAAAGTCACTTTCCAGTCCAGCCTGCCTTTGCACTTTGCCTGAATTCCTTTCATAGGCATTACATAGAACAGTCAAAGATTTTTCAAAGTCAAAGTAAACTTTATTGTCGATCAGATATATATAGCAGTGGAAGCTGAACAAAATTATGTTGCTTTGGTCCCTGTGCAAGACGTAACAATGAACACATAGTTTGAATGACAGTAAGAGTAATGCACATACAGTAATAATTAAAATATTAACAACACAATAAATTACCACAGGAAGGCATTAGACAATATTATACTAGTAGGTTTTGCAAGACTATGACTTCACATTGTGACTACTTAGACTATTGCACTTTATCAGTTGTAGTATGATATATTCTGATGTTCATATTGCACATGTATGGAGTTGTGACTCACTCTTGACTATTGCACATTCAGGAAGTAATAGTATAAGAGGTCAGGGTAACTGTACCAGTTACTGAAGCAATTTGCCAGAGTAATTACTATAGCTGATACTTCATAGCAAGTGGCATATTGATCTAATTATTCGCTGTCATGCCAGGCATTCAAGTTCAGCAGCCTTATGTATAGAGGGAAGAAGCTCCTGTTCAGTCTAGATGTTTTGCAGTGTAAGCTGTGATATCGCCTTCCTGAGTAAAGTACATGGAAGTACATGCCATGGGCAGGGTGAGTGGGATTGTTGTTTATCTTCCTAGCCCTTCCCATACACCAAATCTCATGCAGATCATCTGTGGATGGGAGGGAGGAACCAATGACTTTTTATACTGTCCTCACCACCCTAAGAAGAACCTTGCAGTCAGATGCTTTGCAGTTGCCATACCAAACTATGATGTTATTTGAGAGGATACTGTCGATGGTCCCCCATTGAAGGCTTTGAGGATGGACTGAGACAGGTTTGCCTTCCTCAGTTTCTCTAGGAAGTTCAGGCATTGTTGTGCCTTCTTCACTGTTTGGCTAATATGAGTTGACCAGGATAGGTCATCTGAGATGTGCACCCCTGAGGAACTTGGTGTTTTTGACTCTTTCCACTGCCATTCCCTTAATTTCCAGAGGTTGATGTGTCCCCTGAGTCCTCCTGAAGTACACTATTAATTCTTTAGTCTTGCTTCTATTTAAGGCCAGATTGTTGCTGTTGCACCAACCTATTAGATGTTCCACTTCATCCCTGTAGGCTATTTTCTCACCATTTCTGACAAGACCTACAACAGTGGTATCATCTGCAACTTGATGATTTTGTTGGATTCATGCTTGGCCATGCAGTCATGCATCAACAAGGTGAACAGCAGGGGACTCAGGATGCAGCCCTGAGGGACACCCATGCTTAGTGTGATACTGTTTGAACTATTTCCCACACATACTTTTTGGGGTGTGTTGATGAGAAAGTCCAGTATCCAGTTACACAGTGGGGTGCTGATGCCCAACTGGATCAGCTTCAATATCAGGTTCTAGGTGATGACAGTGTTAAAGGTGGAAGTAAAATCAATGAACAGCATTATGACATAGCAATTCCTGTTCTCTAGATGTGCCAAGGATTCATGAAGTGCTATAGCTATTGCACCAGCCATGCAGTAGAACAGTAGTATTTTTGGCAGTGATGTATATTAAACTATTCCCCTAACTGTGAAAAATTCATCCATATGCAAGTACCACTTACACTGCTAGTCAATTTCTGTTAACTAATCTAATAACTTCTTTTATCTTCCAGCATTTACTCCATTTTTTGAATTAACTACAAAGTACCAATGGAACTTCTACTCATCCTGCAGCTAACTAAAAACACAACATCTCTGAAAAATAAATAACAGAAATCAAGACCCCCCCAAAGTACTGCACAAGAAGTATTCTTGATGTAATTATCTCGTTGCAATAGCCTATAGGAATGCCTCATCCAGTGCTTAGCAGCATGTTTTGTAATGTGCACAATGCTAGAGGACTCCAACCCTCTACATTAATGCCTCTTACACTTCAAGATATTTTGTAAGAAACATCCCTAGTATAGTCACTGAGCATGTTCCCAGTATAAGCTGTACATGACTAGCACAGGGATTAATATGGCAGACTGTACAAAGTTTTCTTGCTACATAATTGTCCCACACTCAATTGTAAATATCTACTTTCATTCCATCTCTTTTTAGATTTCAAAAGTAAATACTTAATAAATAACATCCCACATATACCCACAGAAATTTTTAAACCCAGCTTTTTCTTGATGTAAAGTTTTCACAGTGTTCTTCTCCTAACCTGCATTAGTCTGCCGATTTCTAATAGTTTTTGGAGCTGCAAGTTCCTCTACTGTGGATTTCAGCCCTCTCTCTGTTCCTCAACCCTACTTCCAGTTCCCACCAACTCCACTGTATCTACTTTTATACTCATGTGGTACAACCTACCATACTCTTTAACCAGTCACCCTGCAGTAAAACCCCATCCACCCATAAAAGCAACCTACACTTCTCCTCCATTTCCCCATAAAATCTCCAAAAGCCTTCATGGTTATTCACATTTTCAAAATCCATATCATTAAAAGCATCTTCTACCAACTCTAGGCATACACCAAATCCTGCACCCCACCCACACACCACTACTCATTTACTTTAGCCTGTCCTTACAGTCATACCTCATAGGTCATAAACACAATTACTACATTCTCATTGAAGAATTCCTTATTCACATGTTCCCAAATCCTACAATACAGTACCTCGTATTTCCACTGCTACGAAGTACCTACCATCTCTCATGCTCCATTCTAGAGCACACCTTTCTTATGCAACCACTGCAGCTATTCTTATCCTATTTACACACATCACAACCTTTGAATCCCACATATATCCTCTTAATTCACCTCCCACAAACCCACAAATACATCAGTCCTTTGCAACATTACATTTTTCAACGATATCTGCCTAACATTTTTCACATTTGCTACTAAACACACACAACACATACCTTTAAACACCTAAAATCCAGTAAGGTATCACAATCCGTCCACCTACATGCACTACTAAAGCTTAAATATTTCTACTCATATCTGTATATTATAGCTAAACTTTTCCAAATTGATGACATTTCCTGGTTCACACAGTAATATTCAACCAAAAACAACTCCATCTTACAACAACACAACCCCTTTGCCAAGCCACAAATCACACCAAAATCTATTTCTTTGAAATATTAACTTTCAAAGCATATACAACAAAGTCCAAAACTCCACACATCCCTCTAACATAATAACCCTGACATAGTCATTGCAACTAAAACCTAGCTGCAACCAGAAATAAGTAATAATGAAATAATCCTGGTGGATACAGCATAATCCAGACAGACAAATCAGCAAAAAGAGGAGGTGGAGTAGCAATAATCTTTAAGGATACTCTTGAACTAAAC
This sequence comes from Protopterus annectens, assembly GCF_019279795.1. Taxonomy (NCBI): domain Eukaryota; kingdom Metazoa; phylum Chordata; order Ceratodontiformes; family Protopteridae; genus Protopterus; species Protopterus annectens. Next base: position 882,219,188 of record NC_056729.1, read on the forward strand.
CAACACACTCAAAATACCCCCAACATTTCAAAATGCTAACATTCTTATTAGCTACTTTAAACTCAATAATAACAAATCCATCTGCCTAATAGGACTTTACACCTCCCAGCAAATAATCTAGCTATAGTGGATACACAACAATACAAGTAAAGATTAAAATAATCTTAAGTGATGTAAACATTGATTGGAAACAAATAACCAATACCACACCTTACCTAAACTTATTTGGGCTCTCACAACTTATAAATGTTACTACCACAACACACAAAATAACAGATAAAGAAACCACACTGGTCTGAGTGGACTCTTACAAACATGCCTCACAACATCAATGACAGCAGAACTTTATCAGATAGTAATAATTGACCATCTACCCACCTATGTTATTAGACAGTGGCTAAACACTCAGAGACAAGTAACGTATAAACAAGTCCAAAACTTGCATAATTTCAATCCCAGACTCTGTACAACCCTAAAGCAACATAATTAGAACTGGTTAAAAACCTTACCACTAGATGAAGTTACTTTAACCATGCCTTCCTTACCATACTGAGCAAACAAGCTCCAGTCAGCAATAAAAGATTTAAATCCATCCCAGCACTCTGACTAACAAAGACTAACAAGTAACTACTGACAAAATGAGAACATGCCTGAAAAACATATACAAAAATAAAACCAAAACAACCGTACAAAATTATAGGCATCTCAGGAATCTCATAATAAATGAACGGATACTAAGTGACAAGAAAGCATATTTTACTAACCTACAACATTCCCATCAAAATACTTTTCTGGCAGTCCTTAAAGTCACCACTCATCCCTGGACAAATCTCTTACCCTGTCTCCACACAACAACAGTTAGCCACCTAGGTAATGCAGCAACTCAATTCAACATCCATTTTGTAGACTCTAACTCAGCACTAACCAAGCAAAGCTTTTAATTACCCTTCACTGTTCCACAACCCCATGCAACTATCAAGATACTATTTTAACTTGATAGTGTCCACACCTCAACAATAAAAAACTACCCACTAAAACTGTAAACAACCACCCTGGCTGCTAAAAAGTTACTGGCTGAGTTCCTAAAAATACCAGCAGAGGCTATAGCACTCCATATCTTCATACTAATTACTAGAGTCATACAAGAGAACCATACCACTATCATCTGGAAATTATCATACACTATACCCCTCCATAAAGGCAGAAATTCTATTGACATTACCATCTACTACTCAACTGCTGTTCTCCCACCACAATTCACACCCAGCTACTCAAATGCCTCACCAAAGACAAATTACTCTCCTCCAGTCAACATGTCTTTCGACCTAGCCACAGCACCATTACTTCCATACTAAACTTCACAAATGCAATTAATCAACACAGAAACAATGGAAAGTTAGTCTCAACAGTCTTCCTGGACCTGCCAAAAGCATTTGATGCAGTAGCACACCAAAAACTCCTCCATATCCTAGCCTGCCTAGGCCTTAATATCCTCTCATTAACCTGGTTCCACAGCTATTTTTGCAATAGGAAACAAGCCATGAAATGGCATTAAGACTACTCTGATTTCTGCCAAGTAACAGTCAGCATCCCTCATAGATTGATTCTAGCCCTCCTACTCTTCAAAATGCCTGTATTTTGCCACTAAACAAGCTACCTTGGTACAATACACAGATGATTCCACTCCTATCTGCTCATCTCAAACACTAACATCCCTACAGGACAATACCTAAAAGGTCTTTCTAGCCATCGAATCCTGGCTAGATAGCTCAGACTTGTTCTTAAATGATAAAAAATACAGCTAATGTCTTTCACCCCTAAAAGCTGTTCTGATCAAAAACAATCATTCTATATCATATCAGCCATTAAAACTAAAATAGAATGTGCAAAACAAGCCAAACTCCTTGGAGCATTACTTGATGAGAGTCTAAAGTATGACCAGCATCTACTACTAGCCATCAAAAAGACAAACTGTAAATCAGAATCCTTCTACATAGGATCATAGAATCACAGGAGGTTACTAGGCTAATTGCCCTGGGGCCCTTACAATCCTAGCCAAGAGTTTATCCCCAAAAAAGAAACCTCAGTCAGCACCTGTTGCTCCTAACAATGAGGGACACAGGTGGAACCCCTGGGACAAATTTGTGGTTTTCCATCCACTCATCAAGGTTGTGCTTGAAGAGGGTCAGCGAGATACTCTGTTTGATGTGTGTGGGAAGTCTACTCCAGAGACAGGGCAGAATCTGGGAGACAAACCTATCTCTCCAGCAGGTTTTGTTGATGTCTCATATTAGATTCAAGCCTTTTGAGTGGGTAATGCGACAGGAGTTAAACTTGTGGATATGGGGCATCTCTAGAAGGGCAGGGTCCGAGATTGCCTTGTAGGTGAGACACAGATCACCCATGAGCAATCTGTACAATACCGAGTAGAGTGGCAGTGATTTGAGCCTATCCCCATAGGGCAAGTATTAGAGGCCATGGATTCTTTTTGTGAGGTATTTCTGTGGCCTTTCCAGTTGGTGCAGATGTTTGGAGAGGTACATATCAAACAGGGCATTATACTCAATTACTGGTCTAATGTGGGAGGAGCATAGAGAAGTAATAACCTCATTTTTTCTGGATGCAATCCCTTTACTTATGAGATGAACCAAGTAAAAGGATTTTCTGACCACTGACGCTACATGGTGGTTGAATGTGAGATTGTTGTCAACCTGAGTACCGAGGTCTCTCACCACAGTTTGTGTGCCGAGGCAGTTGCCATTGATGTGGTAATCAGCGGGGACTATATTTTTGCCAAATTATATGACAATACCATTTTTTTCCATTTAACTTGAGGCCATGACTTTGGCACCAGTCATTAGTTGCTGTGAGACTCTCTTGCAGTATGTTAACATCATCTGGGGAGTCACTGACAGCACCCAACTTACAGTCATCCACAAACTTGGTCAGCCACAGGCCTTTTGTCTTTGCCCAAACCTCTGAGAAGTAGATGCCAAACAGTAGGGGTCCTAAGATAGATCCCTGGGGAGCTCCACTAGTGATAGGTCTGCTATCAGAGGTGGAGGCATCTATTTTGACCCTGCGAGTCTTGTCAGTGAGCCAGCTGGCCACACACCTGATGAGATAGGGACTTACACCAAGATGTGTTAGCTTTTCAATGATGCCCGAGTGGGGGATTGTGTCAAAAGTCTTGGCTAAGTCAAGGTAAGCTGTATATATTGATTTTACCTCATTCAGGGCATTTGTGACAGTTTCAAAGAAGTCAACCAGGTTCAACAGGCAAGATCTGCCCTTGATGAATCCGAACTGGGTGGGGTCAAGTGCTTGGAGATTGCCTATGTCCTTGTTTATGAGATCCATAATAATAATAATAATAATATGCTCCATGGCTTTACAGATCAGACTTGTCAAGCTAATGGGGTGATAGTTTCCAAGGTCAGGAGTGGCATTACCTTTGTGCAATGGGATGACAAATGCAGTTCGCCACTCTACTGGATTGAAGCCTGTACTTAGGCTATGGTTGAATAGGGTTCTCAGTAGCAAAGCTAGTTCTTGCTGGAGATGGTGCAGAATTCAGCCTATGATACTGTCAGGTCCCATGGAAGCTGTGTTCTTTGCCTTGGATAGGGCATTTAACACTTGATCTATGGAGATGTGTGGTGCGGGACAAGTATCAGGGATGTTGAAAGGGCCTTTTGGGGGTGACAGGGGGGTGAAGTTTGCACTGAACCTATCTGCTAGCAGGTTGGCTACATCAGCAGGATCAGTGTAATTGATACCATTAAGTACTAATTCAGAACAAACTTGGGCTTTGTCATGGAGGTTCCTGATGTAATTTAAGAAGGCTTTGTGGTTTCCCTTTTTTTCAGAGGCTAGTCTTGATTCATAATTGGCTTTGGAGGTTTTCACTAGTGATCTAATTTGCTTGTTGAGGCTAAGGAGGGAGTTTTTCCGATTTGGAATTTGTTCCTTTTTACCCTTGAACAATAGTTTGTTCCTTTTGCTGTAAAGCCTGTTGATAGAGGATGTCCACCAGACAGAAATGTGTTTCTTTGAGGAGCAGGTTTTAGTTCTGTTGGGTATGGCTGAGTGTATACTGCATTAGCTTACTGTTCAGCATAGTTGCCTGCATCCTCTGAGGGGAGCGGTGGTGTGAAGCTACTGATACCCTCCCTTTGGAGGTTGTAGTCAACGTTTGAGAAGTTTTTTATCCTGATTATGGCTTGGGAGAGGGGTTGTGAGGGATAGAAACTTTGAATGAGACAGACCGATGATCTGATCTCACCAGGGAAGAAGAACATACTATGGGAATGGTGCAGCGGTTGCCCATGTTGGTGAGAACCAAGTCCAAAATGTTTAGATGTGCTGGTCTAGTGTGTTAGATCTGATGAAGTCAAGGAATCTTTGGGTGAGTGCATTAGTGCAGAAATAGTTCACCTAGTCTATGGTGGGTTAGTTGAAGTCACCAAGGATCAGGGTATTAGGGGGTACCTTGATAGAGTCAAGTAGGTCCAGGTAGGAGGAGTAGGTGTCTTGAGTCATGGAAGGGAGTCTATAGCTGGCTATAACTTGGATGGGTGTCTTGCCAACTGTCAGTTGCACCTGGAGTAGTTCCAGTGCATCATGATGGCAAACCAGTCTGGAGGTGCGCCTGTCCTTAATGAAGATAGAGACTCTACCACCCTTAGTATTCCCAACCTCATTTTGGGCTGGAATGTGTGGAATGAGGTATAGCCTGGTAAGGCAGGGGTGCTCTCCCCACCCCTAAACCAAGTTTCTGTGATTGCACGGATGTCAGCATCTTTCAGTCTGAGGAGTGCCTCCAGTGAGTGCATTTTCAGGTTAAGGCTTCTAGTGTTAAGCAGCATGACCTTCAATTTGCTTTTTGACAGATCTTTTATGTTGGAAGATTTGTCTTTGGGATATTGCCTAAAAAAGGCACAATGGTGGAGGCAAGAGCCTTGGCCAGGATCCGGAATCCCAGGGGTTACAGGTGGAGGACATCTCTGGCAAAGCATTGAGGCCTGTCAACCATGTCATCCCAGACAGACAGATACTGGATCCCTTTGGAATGACACCAGAAACTATGCCAATTGTTGAAGTCAATTATATTTTGTTGGAATTGTGGTATCACTCTTGGTGAAGGTAGGATGCTGCTTAGGGCTAGGGTCATACCTGCCTGAGACACATACTCTGAGAGCTCAATTATGTCTCTCTTCATATAGTCCAGGGAGTTATGTCTCAAGTCATTCACACCAACATGGACAATGACAGAGTCATACTTGTACTTGTTTTAGAGAGACTGAAGTGCATGAGTGATGTGGTGGATTCTGGCACCAGACAGACAACTAACCGTGACCTTTTCCTTGTCAAGTCCGGTGAGGGGGACATCAGTGTGTCTCACCATTGAGTTGCCAATGACTAGTATGCTTGGTTTATTGTTATGCCTTGTGGGCTATGTTGGTTTATTGTTTTTTCTTATGGGATGTGTTTGTGAGACAACGGGTATGTTGTCTGCTGTATGTGAAGTGTTTGGTTTTGTGTGTGGAATGTCTGTGAGTGTGTTTTGGAGGTCTCTACTGTTTAGGTAAGTTTTTATTGAGGACCTCTGCATAGGTGGGTGTGTGTTGTGATTGGCTATGTGATGTGAGTGGTGTGGTGTTTGTGATGGCAATCTCCTCTTTGTCAGGAGTACTGAATGTGGCTCGAGAGAGCATGGATTCCAAGTTACTGATGTAGATGCATTTCTCACAAATAGAAGAATTATGTGCTAGGAGAAGAGGGCTGTCAGCAAACATGAGGCAGTTACTACACCGTTTCATTATGCCCATGTCGACCAGGCTGGCAGGAGAAACTGATAGGAGTTGTCTAGACATACCCCGGATTTCATGAAGCTCTGCTCAAGGCCAGCGTTAGGCTTGCGCTGACCGTGCGACGTGTAGATGGCGCAGTACCACCATATGCATATTAATGAAGGCGCGCTGCCGCCACAGCCACGTGCAAAGAAAACGAGCGCAAGTGCATGGGGCGTGTCTTAGTGCCGCACGGAGGCGTGGAAATGTCGGCTGTTGACGTGCAACCTAAAATGCTGAATATTACAGTTTGCCCGCAATAGTAATCACACCTGTCAGTGTCCACGGATACTGAAACGTATGCAAAGTATGCAAGATAAGTCTTGTGCACACAAAATTAAGAAGCAAACACAAATGCACGTTAGCGAATATCGGGTCTCCATCCCTCGAACAAATGACATTTAAAACCGTGTGCCCGTATTCTAATGCAGTGTAGACAGTTACACCAAGTGGAAGTGAAACGCATCATGTCAGCGTGCCGCCAATAGCTACATCTAGCCCAATGGTCAGGGTTACCACCTGTCCCACATTGTGAGGGATAGTACACAGCTGGGCAGTTGTGTCCTTACCAAAACCATTATAAATGTAAAATATCCTGCGACCGTATGACAAAATTATGCCCCACATCGCATATAATAGTCACATACAATAGTTATTTCTGTATGTAACATACCACATGTTACAAGAAATAGAATAAGCAAGTAAACGAAACAGAAGGAGCATATAAACTGCTACAACAATAAGCTAACATGTAGGAATAAAACAAAAGTATTATCCATAGTACTGACCGTGGGTATGTGTTGTCCTGTAGAATCTGATTTGTGTCTGGAATATATCCCATCCTGGCCATATGAAAAGGTGGCAACCCTACCAATGGTCAGAGCATTCGGCCAAAATCCACCCATATGCGGTCCAAGCCATTCTTGTCAGGATGTGTCAAAGTTGAACGGGTATTACCCGGGTGTACCTACCATGTCATGAAAGATAAATATTTGCATGTACCTATGTGCGTGATGTACAACATGTGGAAGGTGAAAAATGCCAGGGTAGTCCTCACAACCATACAGGTACCTGACATATGTAGTTTATGCAATGTGTTCCCTTGACCGTGCCATGGGCCATCAACCAAAGAAGGGATGGATGGAGTGTCTGGAATATGTGTGTGGGGGGGATGGGTAATGTTATAATCCACAAAGGCGAGACTGTGTTGGATGCACAATAGGTGAACTGGAAGTGTATGATGGAGCAGCGGGTAAATCAGAAAGAAACACAAAGAACAAACATACACATCCGCAATACAACCTGACAGACCATACTGTAGAACACAATCACACAAACATATGAATATTAAAACGTGCGATACACATGTACAGAAACGTCACCGGCACATACCCACAGAATGGTCTGGATGGAACTGGGCCATCCAAATGCAACACACCTGGATGCATAATTGAATACCCATCATCCCCTCTACAGCACACAACCCACCCCCATTCCTGAACGTCCACCAAATCCAGCCATACTCGGGCTACTAGCTTGGTGCAGCCATATCTACACATAGTGACCACTACTCATATGTAGTAGGCAGAGTCACCCTAGGCAGTGTCAGGATTGCAAACTATGTAGCCCTTGCATGTAAAACCCTATCACATTTTCGTAAATCCCAAAAAATGGACGGTTAGTGGCTTGTTCAGTTTTTGGATGTTCCTCATGGGATAAGTATCCTGTGTAAACATCAGACCTGGTATCACGACACGATGTCCAGTCCTGTAGACATCTGGACACAAGTTGTATTTGCAGTAGTGGTTCACGAGACTGTTCAGCCTCTAGACGGTCATGCAGAACCTTCTACCCAGGATCAAACACCTGCCTGTGATGCACGTCTCCCCACATGAATTATCGAAAGAATATATTGTACACAGTCGCATAGTGGCACTTGGAAATAGGGTGATTAAGGCACTGACATAAGCAGGGTACCTCCTGATCCACTTTGTGAGGGACAGTCCCTGTTTGGGTAGGTGTGTCCTGACCAAGAATGATACAATGGCAAATGCCCTGTGATTGTAGGAAATAACTATGTACCATATTTCATGTAACAGTTGCCTAAAACAGTTATTTCTGGATGTAAAATACGTAAATCGTAGAAGAAACAGAATAAGCAACTAAAGTGCTACAGGAATAGGCTCTCATCTAGGAAAATAATGAATGTTCTAAACCTTGTACTGACCATGGGTATGTGTTGGCCTAAACAATCTGGTGTGTCCAGAATATATCCCATCCTGTACATATGAAAATGTGGCAACCCTATCAATGGTCAGAGCATTCGCACAATAACTGGCCAGCATCTTAATCACTCATAAAACCAGTGACCTTTGGAGGAAAGGTGTTGAATGACACTTGAATGACTAATGACAACAATTAAGAGTAATCGACACTTTTAACTGCAGAAAATAAGTATTAATACATATGGCTCTGAATCTGTCAACACGTTTCAAGTTAATAGTACTAATATTGTAGAAGTGTCCGTGATTGTCCCTGATTTGTCATTGCCTTGTCCCTGTCACTGTTGAAATTAGTCCCTGAATATTACAGAGGTCCATACACATATGTACACCAACCGTCACATTTGTTGACAGTACTATTGCATAAATGTATTGAAGTCATAAGTGATGTCCAGAATAATATTCATCGCATATATCAATGAATGAAATAGTCAAATGTGAAGGGAAACACCAGTAGAACCACCCCCCACCCTATATTATGTAGTGCCAACATAATAATCTGGTCAGAGGTGCCCAAACCACTGTGTCTGTAAACACAGGTAGAATGTTAAAATTGGGACCAACTCTGTCCAAATGCTATGTCTGACATTTGAACAGGTACAGGGCAGTTCCGGTCACCAGTCGGACAAGCCTAAACCCGGATCACCACATGAACACCCTGACAATCAAACACACGTATGTGCCAGGACTATAAGCTTTGGAGTTCTGAATATCCTTGGAGTGAGTAAACATGCAGCACGGGTCCAGAGCAGTAGGGAATAGGGAATGTCGCATGTGTAGTACTGCGGTTTTCCCAGCAGGAGAATGGATGCCTGCTGTGTAAGTGAAGCGGTGAGGCATATGTTAGGGTAGCTATGAACCATGGGTATACATATAAATGAAGCAGAACACCAATAGTGTAGTGGTTAGAGCATCCGCCTAACGTAAATGCATTCCCGGTTCAAGTATGACTATAGCACATATTTTCTTGTGTAATGAATGCCTCTGTGCTGTAAAGCCAACATTTAAACATGTAAAGGTGAATGTGTGTTTCGCATGGGGCCGTTAACCGGATTCCATCAATCAAAGTGTTACTGTCATAATGAATAAGGCACACATAAGCACAAAGAAGTGCCAGAAAACATATGTAACTCAAAATAAGGATATGCAAGTGCACCTGCGTGGGTGTAAGTATGCTTCAACAAAATGTATTACACCATTGATTTATGTTTATATATATATATATATATATATGTATACAGATATGTTTTGTTTTTTATCCATTGTATACTGTAATTTCTAAAACTATGTAATAACATGTAAATATATATGATTACTTGTATACCGTATAAGGAGCTTTTCTCCCTGGCCTCCATTGAAAATGGGGTCTTCTCAGCCCAATGGACTATCCCAGTAAACAAACTGTAAATAATTAAATAAATAATAAAAATTGGTTGTAGTTAAGTGTTAGTACATTAGGGCACATGTAATTATATACATTTTGTCATAAGAAAAGTAGGAGACAGAAAAATAAGAACAAAGAAAGTCACTGACTTGTATATGTACTAGGACAGGTAGTCATGGATAAGTTAGCCTGGTGAAAATAGTAGGGCATATACAAAAGTCAATCAGGGACAGTTTTAATTTATAAAAAAAATGCTATAAAGTTATACCAATACAGTCATTAATGTTCCATAATATTATTTTTTTAAATAAAATATACAGTTTTAAACTTAAAATCGAGTGATGGAGTTGTATAGACCAGCCTCTTTAGGCATCAGCTGTAGTGTGCTGGATGCTACTTAATAACATAAGCATTCCGGAAAAGCCAAATATAATGGGGGCCATAACACTAAAATCATGGACAAAATTTAAATATTGTTCTTATAGACTTATAAAGTTGATAGAGAAATAGGTTTGCATCAGAAAAAAGTGTGAAACTGAAATATTTCTTATTATTTGGTGACTTTAATCCTCCATGATTTGCCAGAACCACCCCCCCACACACACACACACACATTTTATAAGGAACAAACCAAAACTATGAGAAAAATCTAGACATACTGTGAATATCTGGACAACTGAGAGGTATGACTACAAAGAATCCTCAAGACAGGACAACACCCATTGCAGACTGTTCACACTGTCAAGTCTAGGCATTCATTTATTTATTTATTTACATTTGTTGACCGGGAGTGTCCGACTGGACGTAGGTCCATTTTCAGTGGAGGCCCGGGGAGAAAAGCTCCACAGTTAAAATAAATAGACAGTAGTTACATTGGATTACATAGTGATTAACAATTTAACATAGCAATTAATCACAAACATATTTAGAGATGAAGAACATAGTACATCAGTAGACAACTAGAATCTTTATCTGCGAAGTACATAACAGACATTAACAAATGTTACAATAAGTAGTTCCTGCTGTATAATAAGTACTAGGCTTATGAGCACCTGAGCTTGCTATAATCAAGGTAGTTAGTGGGGGTGGAAAGAAAGATAGTGGTTGGATGGGGTGGGTGATATTAGAGTGGGAGTTGCAAGGGCACAGCCAGCATGTTTTTAGGTGCGCTTTTAGTAAAGTTTTGAAGTGGGTGCATGATAGTACGGAGGTAATTGTGGGTGGGAGGGAGTTCCATAATTTGGCTATGGCGCAAGAGAATAGTGCTTCACCAGCAGAGTTATTTGCTTTAGTGATCTGCAAGTGATTTTTGTTGCTGGATCTTAGTGGTCTGGTGGTGCAATAGGGTTGGAGTAGATTCTGGAGGGATGGGACATTTAGTGGATGGTTTACTAGTTTGTGGGCGAGTGATAGTTGATACTACTGAAGGAGGTGAGGGAGTTCAAGCCAGCCCAGTTCAGCAAGTGAGAGACAGTGGTGACTACGGTAGGATGCCCCTGTGGCGAATTTGGTGATTTTGTTGTAGCAGGTCTCTAGCTTGTTTAGATATAATTATATGGATTTTGTCAACTCATATTCAATGCTGTTTAGGATCATATCTCATAATTCTACTAGTAGTGTGCAAAACATTTACCCAATGTTTTAAATTAATTACAAAGTATGACTGGAACTCCCACTCATCCTGAAGCTAACTGAAAGCATAACATCACTGGCCAAAAAAAGTAAGAGCAATGAAGACCAATGAATCCCAAAAGGATTGCATAAAAACTATGTTCAATATATTTATATGCTTGCAACAGCCTGTAAGAATGTTTAATGCAGTGTTAACTCAGCTTGTTTTTAATATGCACACTACTAGAAGACTCCAACCGCCTACATTAGTACATCCCACCCGCCAAGATATTTCACTAAAACCACCCCTAGTGTAGTCATTTTGCATGTCCCCAATATAATCTCTACATGAGTAGCACAGGGACTCATATGATAGACTGAGAAAAGTTTTTTCTCTACATAATTCATTCCACATTTACTTGTAAATGTAGGCGATTGTTTATATAATGATACACCATCCTTCTTTAACCAGCTGTAGGCAGAGCTGACTTGTTTTATATCCTGATAGGACAGTCAGCTAATTGTTTTGCACATTTCTTAATTATTATTCTTATTTTGTATTTTCTTCAGCATTAAAAAGCAGAAGGTTAAAGTATAAAAAATTGAAACTCTAATGTTGGGCATTATAAACTTAATATTAGTGAAAGACGACCACTCACATTCAGCAAGGGGGCTGCACCCTCTGCAACAGCTATGCACATTTTTAAGTGCTTTGTAGTCCTTTTGGGGGTGCAGTGGACATAAGCCCCTAACAGATGTTACACTGTCTGTTTTTTACATCTCATTTGCTTAAAAACAACAACTGAAAAGTAGGTCTGACAGTATAAAGTTGGCCCAAGTCACACCAGGATTGGTGCTTGCTACTGCGCATTCTGGTGTGTCCTGATGTAAACAATCTCCTAAATGCATACTTTCATTCCATCTCTTTTTAGACTTCAAAAGTATGTACATAATAAGTAACATCACGCATATACTTATAGCAATTTTAAATCCAGCTTTGTCTCTGTATAAACACAACTTCAAGGACTGCACAGTTTGTTTTCCTTACCTGCATTAATCTGCAGATTTCTAATAGTTTTTGAAGCTGCAAATTCTCCCACTGTGGATTCCAGACAGTTGTTAAAGTAAGTAAGCTATTGTTTACACAAAAGCAAGTTTCTGTTAGTAAAACCAAGTTTGGTTGTATTTTCTTCACTCCCAGAATCCTTTGTGACCTAAGACCATCCTGCATGAAGAAGCACAATTTTAGTTGCCCTCTATACTGTTTAAGATCATATCTCAGCCTTCTACTAGCAGTGTGCACTAAACATGAGTAAATAAGTTAAACACAAAGAAAATAATCAGTTTATGATAGAAATGACTTAAATGCTGCAAACTGTGTTTTTTCATGCTGAAGATGGATACTATTGGAAACTGTTTTTGTGTTATGGCATACAATACTGCCAGAATGTGTTGTTATTCTTTTGAGTGCAGTATAGACTTTCTAAAAGTTTAATTCTGTCACTAATGTCTGTAGCTTTCAAGGCTGCTTGAAAGATAAACTGTCATATTTTCTGCAGTGTTAAGCTACTGATACACTGCTAAAGTTTTGTTCCTAGCAATAATATTTATAAGCTGAGTAATAAGTACTAGGTATGTCAACAGTTGCTAGTGACTTGAAACTATTTTATGTGAGATATTGAGTGGAACTCCTATTCCATTATAGCACTTTATACACTGTTTGCGTGCATTCATTTGAAATACCAAGGTTTTACTCAACTAATATCCACACCTGCTTATACCTCTAAATATACTAATCATTCATCTTTCCTTGACTGGATGCTAGTAATACCCCCCCCCCCATAAGTATCACATCCCTGAAACCCTACCAGATACCCTTAGTGACCACTGCCCAATTAAAGTCCTCCGATTTACCCCTCACATGTGTAAACTGCATAAGATCAAAGTATGTTACAAATTAAACAACTCTGACTCTAATAAACTAAACAGCCAGCTCTCAGCTATCAACTGGTCATTCCTTAGCAACTTACCCCTTGATGAAGTGGTAATGGAATTTAACAAATTATTCCTTAACATACTCAACTCCCTAACCCCCATATGAAATGTTAAGATAAAATCAGCCGTATCTCCTTGGCTAACAAACTCCACCCGCACCCTAATTGCCCAGAGGGATAAAACCTGGAAGCTCTGGACTAAAAACCAAACTCCCTCTCATCTCTAACAGTACAGACACTTATGCAACCTTACTAAGAAAGCCGTCACCAATGATAAGAGAAACTACTACACAAACCCTCCTGAAACTCACTTAAACTCTCCAAAGTAACTTTAGCATTTTATTAACCATATCCTTCATCTAGGCAACCCCTCCTCTCCAAACTGCTACTAAGTATAACTCCTATTTTATAGACTTCATTAGCAAACTAACCAACCATCCTAACTTCAACACCGACTCTACCTCACCCACCAACCCTCCTAAAACCTCCAACACCTCCTCAGCCTTCTTCCTGGAAACTGTATCCACCAACTACATGAAATCCCTACTTCTTAAACTTAAACCATGCTCCCCCTCAGCAGATGATCTCCCTCCACTCTTTCTCCAGAAAGCAGCCAACTCCATAGCCATTTTCATCTCTATTCTCATTAACCGATCCATTACTGAGGCCAAAGTCCCAGTAATCTGGAAAAAAATTCTACACCATACACATTCATCAAAGGTGGCAGCTCCGCAGAACTATCCAACTTTAGGCCCATTGCAATTCTACAACCCCTATCAAAGATCCTGGAAAAATGTGTTCACAAACAAATATTATAATACCTCATACAAGAGAACCTTATCACCCCCACCCAACATGGATTTCGCCCTAGTCACAGTACCTCTACTTCCCTCATCTTCTTCATCAACACCATCTCACAAGCCAGAGACCAGAACAAACTAGTCTCTTGCCTCTTTCTTGATCTCTCAAAAGCTTTCAACACCATCTCTCACCCCCTCCTCTTAAATAAACTCTCTGAACTCAACCTATCTACCTCTACTATCGCATGGTTTTCTAGCTACCTCAGCAATCATTCCCAATCTGTAAAACGGCTTTCTGCTATCTTCCCAGAACTCCCTATAAACATGGGAGCTCCCCAAGGTTCAGTACTGGGCCCACTACTATTTAATATTTTTACCAATTGATTATCTACCTCCACTCCTCAGTCATCTGTTGTACAATATGCTGATGACTCCACAGTCATCACCATAGCTAATACCCTCTTCGATCTGCACGCAATAACTCAGAACTCTTTTTTGTCTATTGAAAAATGGCTCCACCAAAACCATCTAATCTTAAACCCATAGAAGACTAAACTCTTGTTTTTCGTTCCAAAAACAAGGTATCATCTAAAACCTTCTTTCTCTATCTCTTCCCACAATCACACATCAATCACAGTGGAAGCACACACCAAATTACTAGGAGTTATTATTGATGACCAGCTTAAATTTGACCTACATGTATACAGTAACATTATTAAAATCCACCAAAAACTTGGACTCCTCTATAGGAACAAAAGCTTTTTATATAGTAAAGCCAAGACAGCCCTATCCCATGCCTACCTACTACCAACCCTTCTCTACGGCTTTCAAATACTCACCAACTTACAAACCACACTTCTCTCTAAATTAGAAACCACATACAACAAGGTGGCCAAATTTGCTGCTGAACTGCCATACTTTTCTCATCACTGCTTAGCACTTGGGAAACTAAGCTGGTTAGAGCTTCCCCATAACCGTCTCCTCTCTCAGCTTCAGATAATTCATTCTGTACTGCACCAGCCATCTTTCTGTCCCAGCATTACCTCTATTATCACCTGTTACTCCCCAACTAGGACGCTTCAGAGCTCAGAACAACATCTCCTTACCATATACAAGCCAAAGATCAACATTGGCAAAAACCTTTACAGCTATTCACCAGCTGAGAAATGGAATAAATTTCCACTTGACATTTAAAATATTAAGCCCAAACACCAGTTCAGAAATGCATTAAAAAGCCACCTAAGCAAAACAAGACTATGTCAGTGTAATCATCCCCTAGACTGACCCTACTTCTCTCTGCCAACCTGTCTCCCTCCTCGCATACCTGTATCACCCTACTTCATTTCTCTTACACCTACTTTCTCTGCAGTACTCCTAATTCTTCTATTATTCTCTACCTTACACCTGCATTTTACTATAGACACAAACAAAAATGATTGTACCTAACTAGTTCTTTCCCACTGCTACTATTCAGGTGAAGTGATGATAAAGAACCTACATTTTTTATTTGTGTACCATTTACTCTGTACTGTACTAGTTTGTACTACTATGATTTTTAGAAGCTATTTGCAATCTCATGTCTTTTCTCTATTTTTGTAATTTTTTAAATTTTGTAAATGTTGTTTAAATAGCTAAGTTTTACACCTATGTAGTTATGCATATGACTGTCTATGTATTTATGGAGCTTTTATCCCCGGGTCTCCACTGAAAAAATGCTTCGACCCAGTTGGACTAATCCAGTCAACAAACAAACAAACAAATAAATAAATAAATAAATAAATAATGTTGCTAAGCTGACAATAGTAGCAAAGACTAATACATTCCTAAAAGACTAGCCCAAAGAATGGTTTCCACAGCAGCCATATTTACTGCAAAAATCTATGTGTGTTAAGGATTTTGCTGACCTAATACATTGCATATATAGTCCAAACTGTATTTTATAAGGCTGTGTCCATGATATAATTAATTTCAGTTGCTAAAGACCTTACAATATGCATTTATCAATAAAAGCTGTTATATTCATTTGATAAACCATATCTCTTTGCATGATGAAGTATACATATTAATGGTGATCTCCCTACTGTGCCTTCTCTTCCTGCCAAGTAGTCCACATCTTTATGCTAAAATAAAAAAAAAAAAAAAAAAAAAAGTCACTTTCCGGTCCAACCTGCCTTTCCACTTTGCCTGAATTCCTTTCATAGGCATTACATAGAACAGTCAAAGTTTTTTCAAAGTCAAAGTAAACTTTATTGTCGATCAGATATATATAGCAGTGGAAGCTGAACAAAATGATGTTGCTTTGGTCCCTGTGCAAGACGTAACAATGAACACATAGTTTGAATGACAGTAAGAGTAATGCACATACAGTAATAATTAAAATATTAACAACACAATAAATTACCACAGGAAGACATTAGACAATATTATACTAGTAGGTTTTGCAAGACTATGACTTCACATTGTGACTGCTTAGACTATTGCACTTTATCAGTTGTAGTATGATATATTCTGATGTTCATATTGCACATGTATGGAGTTGTGACTCACTCTTGACTATTGCACATTCAGGAAGTAATAGTATAAGAGGTCAGGGTAACTGTACCAGTTACTGAAGCAATTTGCCAGAGTAATTACTATAGCTGATACTTCATAGCAAGTGGCATATTGATCTAATTATTCGCTGTCATGCCAGGCATTCAAGTTCAGCAGCCTTATGTATAGAGGGAAGAAGCTCCTGTTCAGTCTAGATGTTTTGCAGTGTAAGCTGTGATATCGCCTTCCTGAGTAAAGTACATGGAAGTACATGCCATGGGCAGGGTGAGTGGGATTGTTGTTTATCTTCCTAGCCCTTCCCATACACCAAATCTCATGCAGATCATCCGTGGATGGGAGGGAGGAACCAATGACTTTTTCCACTGTCCTCACCACCCTAAGAAGAACCTTGCAGTCAGATGCTTTGCAGTTGCCATACCAAACTATGATGTTATTTGAGAGGATGCTCTTGATGGTCCCCCATTGAAGGCTTTGAGGATGGACTGAGACAGGTTTGCCTTCCTCAGTTTCTCTAGGAAGTGCAGGCATTGTTGTGCCTTCTTCACTGTTTGGCTAATATGCGTTGACCAGGATAGGTCATCTGAGATGTGCACCCCTGAGGAACTTGGTGTTTTTGACTCTTTTCACTGCCATCCCCTTAATTTCCAGAGGTTGATGTGTCTCCTGAGTCCTCCTGAAGTCCACTATTAATTCTTTAGTCTTGCTTATATTTAAGGCCAGATTGTTGCTGTCGCACCAACCTATTAGATGTTCCATTTCATCCCTGTAGGCTGTTTTCTCACCATTTCTGACAAGACCTACAACAGTGGTATCATCTGCAACTTGATGATTTTATTGGATTCATGTTTGGCCATGCAGTCATGCATCAACAAGGTGAACAGCAGGGGACTCAGGATGCAGCCCTGAGGGACACCCATGCTTAGTGTGATACTGTTTGAACTATTTCCCACACATACTTTTTGGGGTGTGTTGATGAGAAAGTCCAGTATCCAGTTACACAGGTGGGTGCTGATGCCCAACTAGATCAGCTTAGATATCAGCTTCTAGGTGATGACAGTGTTAAAGGTGGAAGTAAAATCAATGAACAGCATTATGACATAGCAATTCCTGTTCTTTAGATGTGCCAAGGATTCATGAAGTGCTATAGCTATTGCACCAGCCATGCAGTAGAACAGTAGTATTTTTGGCAGTAATGTATATTAAACTATTCCCCTAACTGTGAAAAAATCATCCATATGCAAGTACCACTTACACTGCTAGTTAATTTCTGTTAACTAAACTAATAACTTCTTTTATCTTCCAGCATTTACTCCATTTTTTGAATTAACTACAAAGTACCAATGGAATTTCCACTCATCCTGCAGCTAACTAAAAACACAACATCTCTGAAAAATAAGTAACAGAAATCAAGACCCCTCAAAGTACTGCACAAGAAGTATTCTTGATATATTTATCTGGTTGCAATAGCCTATAGGAATGTCTCATCCAGTGCTTAGCAGCATGTTTTGTAATGTGCACAATGCTAGAGGACTCCAACCCTCTACATTAATGCCTCTTACACTTCAAGATATTTTGTAAGAAACATCCCTAGTATAGTCACTGAGCATGTTCCCAGTATAAGCTGTACATGACTAGCACAGGATTAATATGGCAGACTGTACAAAGTTTTCTTGCTACATAATTGTTCCACACTCAGTTGTAAATATCTACTTTCATTCCATCTCTTTTTAGATTTCAAAAGTAAATACTTAATAAATAACATCCCACATATACCCACAGAAATTTTTAAACCCAGCTTTTTCTTGGTGTAAAGTTTTCACAGTGTTCTTCTCCTAACCTGCATTAATCTTCCGATTTCTAATAGTTTTCGGAACTGCAAGTTCCTCTACTGTGGATTTCAGCCCTCTCTCTGTTCCTCAACCCTACTTCCAGTTCCCACCAACTCCACTGTATCTACTTTTATACTCATGTGGTACAACCTACCATACTCTTTAACCAGTCACCCTGCAGTAAAATCCCACCCACCCATAAAAGCACTCCTCCTCCATTTCTCCATAAATCTCCAAAAGCCTTCATGGTTATTCACATTTTCAAAATCCATATCATTAAAAGCATCTTCTACCAACTCTAGGCATACACCAAATCCTGCACCCCCACCCACACACCACTACTCATTTACTATAGCCTGTCCTTACAGTCATACCTCATAGGTCATAAACACAATTACTACATTCTCATTGAAGAATTCCTTATTCACATGTTCCCAAATCCTACAATACAGTACCTCGTATTTCCACTGCTACGAAGTACCTACCATCTCTCATGCTCCATTCTAGAGCACACCTTTCTTATGCAACCACTGCAGCTATTCTTATCCTATTTACACACATCACAACCTTTGAATCCCACATATATCCTCTTAATTTCCCTCCCACAAACCCACAAATACATCAGTCCTTTGCAACATTACATTTTTCAATGATATCTGCCAAACGTTTTTCACATTTGCTACTAAACACACACAACACATACCTTTAAACACCTAAAATCCAGTAAGGTATCGCAATCCGTCCACCTAGATGCAATACTAAAGCTTAAATATTTCTACTCATATCTGCATATTATAGCTAAACTTTTCCAAATTGATGACATTCCCTGGTTCACACAGTAATATTCAACCAAAAACAACTCCTCCATCTTACAACAACACAACCCCTTTCCCAAGCCACAAATCACACCAAAATCTATTGCTTTGAAATATTAACTTTCAAAGCATATACGACAAAGTCCAAAACTCCACACATCCCTCTCACATAATAACCCTGACATAGTCATCGCAACTAAAACCTAGCTGCAACCAGAAATGAGTAATAATGAAATAATCCTGGTGGATACAGCATAATCCAGACAGACAGATCAGCAAAAAGAGGAGGTGGAGTAGCAATAATCTTTAAGGATACTCTTGAACTAAACCAACACACTCAAAATACCCCAACATTTCAAAATGCTAACATTCTTATTAGCTACTTTAAACTCAATAATAACAAATCCATCTGCCTAATAGGACTTTACACCTCCCAGCAAATAATCTAGCTATAGTGGATACACAACAATACAAGTTAAGATTAAAATAATCTTAAGTGATGTAAACATTGATTGGAAACAAATAACCAATACCACACCTTACCTAAACTTATTTGGGCTCTCACAACTTATAAATGTTACTACCACAACACACAAAATAACAGATAAAGAAACCACACTGGTCTGAGTGGACTCTTGCAAACATGCCTCACAACATCAATGACAGCAGAACATTATCAGATAGTAATAATTGACCATCTACCCACCTATGCTATTAGACAGTGGCTAAACATTCAGAGACAAGTAACGTATAAACAAGTCCAAAACTTGCATAATTTCAATCCCAGACTCTGTACAACCCTAAAGCAACATAATTAGAACTGCTTAAAAACCTTACCACTAGATGAAGTTACTTTAACGATGCCTTCCTTACCATACTGAGCAAACAAGCTCCAGTCAGCAATAAAAGATTTAAATCCATCCCAGCACTCTGACTAACAAAGACTAACAAGTAACTACTGACAAAATGAGAACATGCCTGGAAAACATATACAAAAATAAAACCAAAACAACCGTACAAAATTATAGGCATCTCAGGAATCTCATAATAAACGAACGGATACTAAGTGACAAGAAAGCATATTTTACTAACCTACAACATTCCCATCAAAATACTTTTCTGGCAGTCCTTAAAGTCACCACTCATCCCTGGACAAATCTCTTACCCTGTCTCCACACAACAACAGTTAGCCACCTAGGTAATACAGCAACTCAATTCAACATCCATTTTGTAGACTCTAACTCAGCACTAACCAAGCAAAGCTTTTAATTACCCTTCACTGTTCCACAACCCCATGCAACTATCAAGATACTATTTTAACTTGATAGTGTCCACACCTCAACAATAAAAAACTACCCACTAAAACTGTAAACAACCACCCTGGCTGCTAAAAAGTTACCGACTGAGTTCCTAAAAATACCAGCAGAGGCTATAGCACTCCCTATCTTCATACTAATTACTGGAGTCATACAAGAGAACCATACCCCTATCATCTGGAAATGATCATACACTATACTCCTCCATAAAGGCAGAAATTCTATAGACATTGCCAACTACTACTCAATTGCTGTTCTCCCACCACAATTCACACCCAGCTACTCAAATGCCTCACCAAAGACAAACTACTCTCCTCCAGTCAACATGTCTTTCGACCTAGCCACAGCACCATTACTTCCATACTAAACTTCACAAATGCAATTAATCAACACAGAAACAATGGAAAGTTAGTCTCAACAGTCTTCCTGGACCTGCCAAAAGCATTTGATGCAGTAGCACACCAAAAACGCCTCCATATCCTAGCCTGCCTAGTCCTTAATATCCTTTCATTAACCTGGTTCCACAGCTATTTTTGCAATAGGAAACAAGCCATGAAATGGCATTAAGACTACTCTGATTTCTGCCAAGTAACAGTCAGCATCCCTCATGGATTGATTCTAGCCCTCCTACTCTTCAAAATGCCTGCATTTTGCCACTAAACAAGCTACCTTGGTACAATACACAGATGATTCCACTCCTATCTGCTCATCTCAAACACTAACATCCCTACAGGACAATACCTAAAAGGTCTTTCTAGCCATGGAATTTTGGCTAGATAGCTCAGACTTGTTCTTAAATGATAAAAAATACAGCTAATGTCTTTCACCCCTAAAAACTGTTCTGATCAAAAACAATCATTCTATATCATATCAGCCATTAAAACTAAAACAGAATGTGCAAAACAAGCCAAACTCCTTGGAGTATTACTTGATGAGAGTCTAAAGTATGACCAGCATCTACTACTAGCCATCAAAAAGACAAACTGTAAATCAGAATCCTTCTACATAAGATCATAGAATCATAGGGGGTTACCAGGCTAATTGCCCTGGGGCCCTTACAATCCTAGCCAAGAGTTTATCCCCAAAAAAGAAACCTCAGTCGGCACCTGTTGCCCCTGTCAGTGAGGGACACAGGTGGAACCCCTAGGACAAATTTGTGGTTTTCCATCCACTCATCAAGGTTTTGCTTGAAGAGGGTCAGCGAGATGTGTGTGGGAAGTCTACTCCAGAGACAGGGCAGCCTCTGGGAGACAAACCTATCTCTCCAGCAGGTTTTGTTGATGTTGCATATTAGATTCAAGCCTTTTGAGTGGGTAATGCGACAGGAATTAGACTTGTGGATATGGGGCATCTCTAGAAGGGCAGGGTCCGAGATTGCCTTGTAGGTGAGACACAGATCACCCATGAGCAATCTGTACAATACCGAGTAGAGTGGTAGTGATTTGAGCCTATCCCCATAGGGCAAGTATAAGAGGCCATGGATTCTTTTTGTGAGGTATTTCTGTGGCCTTTCCAGTTGGTGCAGATGTTTGGAGAGGTACATATCAAATAGGGCATTATACTCAATTACTGGTCTAATGTGGGAGGAGCATAAAGAAGTAATAACCTCATTTTTTCTGGATGCAATCCCTTTACTTATGAGATGAACCAAGTAAAAGGATTTTCTAACCACTGACGCTACATGGTGGTTGAATGTGAGATTGTTGTCAACCTGAGTACCGAGGTCTCTCACCACAGTTTGTGTACCGAGGCGGTTGCCATTGATGTGGTAATCAGCAGGGGCCATATTTTTGCCAAATGATATGATGATACAATTTTTTTTCCATTTAACTTGAGGCCATGACTTTGGCACTAGTCATTAGTTGCTGTGTGACTCTCTTGCAGTATGTTAACATCATTTGGGGAGTCACTGACAGCACCCAACTTACAGTCATCCACAAACTTGGTCAGCCACAGGCCTTTTGTCTTTGCCCAAACCTCTGAGAAGTAGATGCCAAACAGTAGGGGTCCTAAGACAGATCCCTAGGGAGCTCCACTAGTGATAGGTCTGCTATCAGAGGTGGAGGCATCTATTTTGACCCTGCGAGTCCTGTCAGTGAGCCAGTTGGCCACACACCTGATGAGATAGGGACTTAAGCCAAGATGTGTTACCTTTTCAATGATGCCTGAGTGGGGGATTGTGTCAAAGGCCTTGGCCAAGTCAAGGTAAGCTGTATATATTGATTTTCCCTCATTCAGGGCATTTGTGACAGTCTCAAAGAAGTCAACCAGGTTCAACAGGCAAGATCTGCCCTTGATGAATCCGAACTGGGTGGGGACAAGTGCTTGGAGATTGCCTATGTCCTTGTTTATGAGATCCATAATAATAATAATAATAATATGCTCCATGGCTTTACAGATCAGACTTGTCAAGCTAATGGGGTGATAGTTTCCAAGGTCAGCAGTGGCATTACCTTTGTGCAATGGGATGACAAATGCAGTTCGCCACTCTACTGGATTGAAGCCTGTACTTAGGCTATGGTTGAATAGGGTGCTCAGTAGCAAAGCTATTTCTTGCTGGAGATGGTGCAGAATTCAGCCTATGATACTGTCAGGTCCCATGGAAGCTGTGTTCTTTGCCTTGGATAGGGCATTTAACACTTGATCTATGGAGATGTGTGGTGCGGGACAAGTATCAGGGATGTTGAAAGGGCCTTTTGGGGGTGACAGGGGGGTGAAGTTTGCACTGAACCTATCTGCTAGCAGGTTGGCTACGTCAGCAGGATCAGTGTAATTGATACCATTAAGTACTAATTCAGAACAAACTTGGGCTTTGTCATGGAGGTTCCTGATGTAATTTAAGAAGGCTTTGTGGTTTCCCTTTTTTTCAGAGGCTAGTCTTGATTCATAATTGGCTTTGGAGGTTTTCACTAGTGATCTAATTTGCTTGTTGAGGCTAAGGAGGGAGTTTTTCCGATTTGGAATTTGTTCCTTTTTACCCTTGAACAATAGTTTGTTCCTTTTGCTGTAAAGCCTGTTGATAGAGGATGTCCACCAGACAGAAATGTGTTTCTTTGAGGAGCAGGTTTTAGTTCTGTTGGGTATGGCTGAGTGTATACTGCATTAGCTTACTGTTCAGCATAGTTGCCTGCATCCTCTGAGGGGAGCGGTGGTGTGAAGCTACTGATACCCTTCCTTTGGAGGTTGTAGTCAACGTTTGAGAAGTTTTTTATCCTGATTATGGCTTGGGAGAGGGGTTGTGAGGGATAGAAACTTTGAATGAGACAGACCGATGATCTGATCTCACCAGGGAAGAAGAACATACTATGGGAATGGTGCAGCGGTTGCCCATGTTGGTGAGAACCAAGTCCAAAATGTTTAGATGTGCTGGTCTAGTGTGTTAGATCTGATGAAGTCAAGGAATCTTTGGGTGAGTGCATTAGTGCAGAAATAGTTCACCTAGTCTATGGTGGGTTAGTTGAAATCACCAAGGATCAGGGTATTAGGGGGTACCTTGATGGAGTCAAGTAGGTCCAGGTAGGAGTAGGTGTCTTGAGTCATGGAGGGGGGTTTATAGCTGGCTATAATTTGGATGGGTGTCTTGCCAACTGTCAGTTGCACCTGGAGTAGTTCCAGTGCATCATGCTGGCAAACCAGTCTGGAGGTGCGCCTGTCCTTAATGAAGATAGAGACTCCACCACCCTTAGTATTCCCAACCTCATTTTGGGCTGGAATGTGTGGAATGAGGTATAGCCTGGTAAGGCAGGGGTGCTCTCCCCACCCCTAAACCAAGTTTCTGTGATCGCACAGATGTCAGCATCTTTCAGTCTGAGGAGTGCCTCCAGTGAGTGCATTTTCAGGTTAAGGCTCCTAGTGTTAAGCAGCATGACCTTCAATTTGCTTTTTGACAGATCTTTTATGTTGGAAGATTTGTCTTTGGGATGTTGCCTAAAAAAGGCACAATGGGGGAGGCAAGAGCCTTGGCCAGGATCCGGAATCCCAGGGGTGACAGGTGGAGGACATCTCTGGCAAAGCATTGAGGCCTGTCAACCATATCATCCCAGACAGACAGATACTGGATCCCTTTGGAATGACACCAGAAACTATGCCAATTGTTGAAGTCAATTAAATTTTGTTGGATTTGTGGTATCACTCTTGGTGAAGGTAGGATGCTGCTTAGGGCTAGGGTCATACCTGCCTGAGACACATACTCTGAGAGCTCAATCATGTCTCTCTTTATATAGTCCAGGGAGTTATGTCTCAAGTCATTCACACCAACATGGACAATGACAGAGTCATACTTGCACTTGTTTTAGAGAGACTTAAGTGCATGAGTGATGTGGCGGATTCTGGCACTAGACAGACAACTGACCGTGACCTTTTCCTTGTCAAGTCCAGTGAGGGGGACATCAGTGTGTCTCACCATTGAGTTGCCAATGACTAGTATGCTTGGTTTATTGTTATGCCTTGTGGGCTGTGTTGGTTTATTGTTTTGCCTTATGGGATGTGTTTGTGAGACATGGGTGTGTTGTCTGCTGTATGTGAAGTGTTTGGTGTTGTGTGTGGAATGTCTGTGAGTGTGTTTTGGAGGTCTCTGCTGTTTAGGTAAGTTTTTATTGAGGACCTCTGCATAGGTGTGTGTGTGTTGTGATTGGCTATGTGATGTGAGTGGTGTGGTGTTTGTGATGGCAATCTCCTCTTTGTCAGGAGTATTGACTGTGGCTCGAGAGAGCATGGATTCCAAGTTAATGATGTAGATGCATTTCTCACAAACAGAAGAATTATATGCTAGGAGAAGAGGGCTGTCAGCAGACATGAGGCAGTTGCTACACTGTTTCATTATGCCCATGTCGACCAGGCTGGAGGGAGAAACTGATAGGAGTTGTCTAGACATACCCCGGGATTCATGAAGCTCTGCGCAAGGCCAGCGTTAGGCTTGCGCCGACCGTGCGGCGTGTAGATGGCAAAGTACCGCCATATGCATATTAATGAAGACACGCTGCCGCCACAGCCACGTGCAAAGAAAACGAGCGCAAGTGCATGGGGCGTGTCTTAGTGCCGCACGGAGGCGTGGAAATGTCGGCTGTTGATGTGCAACCTAAAATGCTGAATATTACAGTTTGCCCGCAATAGTAATCACACCTGTCAGTGTCCACGGATACTGAAACGTATGCAAAGTATGCAAGATAAGTCTTGTGCACACAAAATTAAGAAGCAAACACAAATGCACGTTAGCGAATATCGGGTCTCCATCCCTCGAACAAATTGCATTTAAAACCGTGTGCCCGTATTCTAATGCAGTGTAGATAGTTACACCAAGTGGAAGTGAAATGCATCATGTCAGCGTGCCGCCAATAGCTACATCTAGCCCAATGGTCAGGGTTACCACCTGTCCCACATTGTGAGGGATAGTACACAGCTGGGCAGTTGTGTCCTTACCAAAACCATTATAAATGTAAAATATCCTGCGACCGTATGACATAATTATGCCCCACATCGCATATAATAGTCACATACAATAGTTATTTCTGTATGTAACATACCACATGTTACAAGAAATAGAATAAGCAAGTAAACGAAACAGAAGGAGCATATAAACTGCTACAACAATAAGCTAACATGTAGGAATAAAACAAAAGTATTATCCATAGTACTGACCGTGGGTATGTGTTGTCCTGTAGAATCTGATTTGTGTCTGGAATATATCCCATCCTGGCCATATGAAAAGGTGGCAACCCTACTAATGGTCAGAGCATTCGGCCAAAATCCACCCAAATGCGGTCCAAGCCATTCTTGTCAGGATGTGTCAAAGTTGAACGGGTATTACCCGGGTGTACCTACCATGTCATGAAAGATAAGTATTTGCATGTACCTATGTGCGTGATGTACAACATGTGGAAGGTGAAAAATGCCAGGGTAGTCCTGACAACCATACAGGTACCTGACATCTGTAGTTTATGCAATGTGTTCCCTTGACCGTGCCATGGGCCATCAACCAAAGAAGGGATGGATGGAGTGTCTGGAATATGTGTGTGGGGGGGATGGGTAATGTTATAATCCACAAAGGTGAGACTGTGTTGGATGCACAATAGGTGAACTGGAAGTGTATGATGGAGCAGCGGGTAAATCAGAAAGAAACACAAAGAACAAACATACACATCCGCAATACAACCTGACAGACCATACTGTAGAACACAATCACACAAACATATGAATATTAAAACGTGCGATACACATGTACAGAAACGTCACCGGCACATACCCACAGAATGGTCTGGATGGAACTGGGCCATCCAAATGCAACACACCTGGATGCATAATTGAATACCCATCATCCCCTCTACAGCACACAACCCACCCCCATTCCTGAACGTCCACCAAATCCAGCCATACTCGGGCTACTAGCTTGGCGCAGCCATATCTACACATAGTGACCACTACTCATATGTAGTAGGCAGAGTCACCCTAGGCAGTGTCAGGATTGCAAACTATGTAGCCCTTGCATGTAAAACCCTATCACATTTTCGTAAATCCCAAAAAATGGACGGTTAGTGGCTTGTTCAGTTTTTGGATGTTCCTCATGGGATAAGTATCCTGTGTAAACATCAGACCTGGTATCACGACACGATGTCCAGTCCTGTAGACATCTGGACACAAGTTGTATTTGCAGTAGTGGTTCACGAGACTGTTCAGCCTCTAGACGGTCATGCAGAACCTTCTACCCAGGATCAAACACCTGCCTGTGATGCACGTCTCCCCACATGAATTATCGAAAGAATATATTGTACACAGTCGCATAGTGGCACTTGGAAATAGGGTGATTAAGGCACTGACATAAGCAGGGTACCTCCTGATCCACTTTGTGAGGGACAGTCCCTGTTTGGGTAGGTGTGTCCTGACCAAGAATGATACAATGGCAAATGCCCTGTGATTGTAGGAAATAACTATGTACCATATTTCATGTAACAGTTGCCTAAAACAGTTATTTCTGGATGTAAAATACGTAAATCGTAGAAGAAACAGAATAAGCAACTAAAGTGCTACAGGAATAGGCTCTCATCTAGGAAAATAATGAATGTTCTAAACCTTGTACTGACCATGGGTATGTGTTGGCCTAAACAATCTGGTGTGTCCAGAATATATCCCATCCTGTACATATGAAAATGTGGCAACCCTATCAATGGTCAGAGCATTCGCACAATAACTGGCCAGCATCTTAATCACTCATAAAACCAGTGACCTTTGGAGGAAAGGTGTTGAATGACACTTGAATGACTAATGACAATAATTAAGAGTAATAGACACTTTTAACTGCAGAAAATAAGTATTAATACATATGGCTCTGAATCTGTCAACACGTTTCAAGTTAATAGTACTAATATTGTAGAAGTGTCCGTGATTGTCCCTGATTTGTCATTGCCTTGTCCCTGTCACTGTTGAAATTAGTCCCTGAATATTACAGAGGTCCATACACATATGTACACCAACCGTCACATTTGTTGACAGTACTATTGCATAAATGTATTGAAGTCATAAGTGATGTCCAGAATAATATTCATCGCATATATCAATGAATGAAATAGTCAAATGTGAAGGGAAACACCAGTAGAACCACCCCCCACCCTATATTATGTAGTGCCAACATAATAATCTGGTCAGAGGTGCCCAAACCGCTGTGTCTGTAAACACAGGTAGAATGTTAAAATTGGGACCAACTCTGTCGAAATGCTATGTCTGACATTTGAACAGGTACAGGGCAGTTCCGGTCACCAGTCAGACAAGCCTAAACCCGGATCACCACATGAACACCCTGACAATCAAACACACGTATGTGCCAGGACTATAAGCTTTGGAGTTCTGAATATCCTTGGAGTGAGTAAACATGCAGCACGGGTCCAGAGCAGTAGGGAATAGGGAATGTCGCATGTGTAGTACTGTGGTTTTCCCAGCAGGAGAATGGATGCCTGCTGTGTAAGTGAAGCGGTGAGGCATATGTTAGGGTAGCTATGAACCATGGGTATACATATAAATGAAGCAGAACACCAATAGTGTAGTGGTTAGAGCATCCGCCTAACGTAAATGCATTCCCGGTTCAAGTATGACTATAGCACATATTTTCTTGTGTAATGAATGCCTCTGTGCTGTAAAGCCAACATTTAAACATGTAAAGGTGAATGTGTGTTTCGCATGGGGCCGTTAACCGGATTCCATCAATCAAAGTGTTACTGTCATAATGAATAAGGCACACATAAGCACAAAGAAGTGCCAGAAAACATATGTAACTCAAAATAAGGATATGCAAGTGCACCTGCGTGGGTGTAAGCAGCTCCCAGCATAGCAAATGTATGTTGTTTTTGTACAGATGTAACTTATATATATGTGTGTATAGATATATATCCACAGACATAAAATAAAGAAATATATGAAAAAAAAAAAAAAAATATATATATATATATATATATATATATATATATATATATATATATAGTGAACGCCGAAAGAAGAAAGCATACACAAGGGTTGTGAAGGGAATATAGAGCAACTAAGGTATTATATAGTGCTTGCAGCGCATGTCAGATAAAGCTGCACAACAGTGAGTAGAACACCGCTATTCACACCAGAGGCAGGGTTATACCAGTGGCCATAATATCGTTGAACTGCTACGTCAACATTACACACAGATGGAATGTAGTTCATGTTGTGACCACCTACCCATGTAACCCGCAAATGTCTGTAATCCATAACACCAGGAAAGGCACGTATGTGCAAATATAAATTGCTGGAGACCCTGTGAATACACGAGGCTGTACAAAATGTGTGTAGGGCCCCTAATGCTCTGGAGAGGGCAATGTCTAAAGGTGTGTCATGGGTGCGATATCAGGTGGATAATGGCTGTTACACATGGAAACTCAACACGGGTGGGCTGGAGAAACTATGGCCATGCGATTATGGATACAGGAGTGCCAGGGTTGGTTGCGCCAGTTCCAATGGAGCGGCCCGTGTAGGTCAGCTAATACATAGGTTCGATTCTTAGCTAGAGCGTCTTCTGTGTGGAGACATGCGTGAATGGGCGTACCTTCGTTGAAGGTTGTGTGTCAGGGCTGGCAACTCGGCACGTAAAAATCTATCTGCCAATCATTAGCGGACCAGAGTTCCGCTGTGGTGACCCCTAACCGGGAAAAGCCGAAAGACACAACAACATGCAGACATCAATATGTTGACGTACATTCTCTGTAACACATGCACTCCATTTATTGACATAAATAATATGAATGTGCACAGAAACAAATACAGTATCAGGAATAATAGGCTGTGCAGATGAGGAATAGGTCAAATGACACTGTATCACATCACACTTATCAGCGGTACTCCATTCATGAACAAAGTGCGACATCTGTCCACTGTATAACGTGCTATATACCAATTACAAGTTAACCAGAGTGAAGTGTCAGTATCATAATGACTAAGGCAATAGTATGCAGAGATAAAACCCAATACGCATGTGTAAGTGTGTTTGTCCAGGAAATGTATTGGTCAACGGACACACAGATGTTTATATATATATATATATATATACACACACACACATATACAAATATATATATGTATATATATATATATATATATATATATATATATATATACACATACAAATACAACATTTATTGATATATACACATATACACACAGAAAAACATATATATGTCATTGTAGATATACACATGTACATAACTAGGTTATGTTACAGCAATTACAGGTAACATATGTTCAGACCGGACATATATTACTGGGAGGTCCAATAAACAAACGTTTACCTCCCACACCACCCAGCTAGGCTGGTCAGACATACAGACAGGCAATAAATGTAAATACACTGCTGCTTTCCAAACCACTGGCAGGAAAGTACCAGTGGGAGAGATCTGCAAGGTCTACACTTTAAATATGGATAATGGGGTCCCTTGCTGGACACCAAAAATTCACCATATGTGTAAACTAGTATTGATTGATGCGAGCAGGTTGTAGCTGTACACTGAACAGTAGGTTGTGCAAGTGTAATAACACATGGGTTGACAAAACATATGACATGTGTCCCGAGACAGGGAGAGTGGGCAGTGTGTAGGGGTGTGTTCATACCCCAGCTGCACTCACAGTAAGTATTTGTCATGAGTGCTGTAGAGGGGTGTCAGGTAGGTGAATCATGGGTATGCAATAATGGGCCTAAGTGTGCAGGTGTTGGTTGGCAGAGATGTAGTAGGCCCGCCCAGTGGAAGTAATTAATATTCTTATGTGGGCACTGCTGAGGCTCATAGTTCCCAAACCTGAAGAACATATCTACTGGATAATCCGTAAGCCATTTGGGGAACACATAGGGACTTTATCAGTGTCCTGTACCAAATTATCATGGACATCCGTGATTACAAATCAGAGTCTAACAGTCCTAACTAAACCCTTCCAGAACTAGTGATATTAGGTCAACAGATGGCGGAATACACGTAATGAGTGACAACACACACATATATATATATATATATATATATATATATAT